>NC_083506.1:4592954-4895984 GCF_032362555.1 Amyelois transitella | reverse complement strand
GGAAGAGACGCACCTTATCTTATTGATAAAAACTGTCACACACAATAAAATAAGGATGAAAATTCATATTCTTGTTGTGACCACAATATATCATATTTAAAACATTTTAATATATCATCGCTTTGTGGCACTTAATAAAACGTTTATCGTGATGAAATAAAGTAATTATACTGTTGTTCCAAAATCAGGTAATTTACCAAACTTTTTATTACCGTTACTGGCCGTAAATTTTGTATAATCTACAAAATTATCGTCAACGACGCTTACAAGAATACATTTTAAGGGGAAAATATTCAGTTCTCTGTTTGCTTTTGTTTGTTCAGTCGTTCAAACAAAGGACTTTTGTTTATAGTACCTAGATGTAACACATATTGTTACTCAATCATTAGATTGATTACAGGTTTAGATGGTAATGTATGATAATTAAACAGCCTTTATTTTGCTGTAATTATTTTAGGCTCTGTCTACCCCGCAAGGGTAGTAGGTAGTTTTTAATGTGATTAAAAACTATGCCATAATTAAAGTAATTGCTTGGCATAAGAGGGTTTTTCATATTATATCATTCAGTTATTATAATTGTCTGTGAAACTAATTCAAATAACAAAAACATTTTTTTTTTATTAGTATGGGTCTACAGACTTTACTCGAAGAAAGTACGACTATGGATGAAGTTAAAAAAATATGCACATATCGTGGCCTACCTCACCTAAATAAATTTATCAAATGTAGAATTTTAAAGGTGGCGACATTTTTCTGGTAATATTTCAAGATTTAAATAAAATGATATCACCAGTTAACGACACAATATTTCCGACGACAAAATCGAAACGAAACGGTAATCGAGAAAAAGTGGGCGATAACATCTCAATGAAGATTACAAAAGTGGTTTGTGGAGAAATGCTGATATTAAAGTCGTAGAAAAATGAGGGAGTCGTTCGAAAAAAGGTCTATCATAACTTGAGATTTTTCATATAAGATCAGAAATCACTGGGGCTACAATGGCAGGACATTAGAGACTATCGTCTCGACTGTTACGTCGCCTCAGGCATTCAAATAGATATCCTTGTTCGCCTGAAACACGTAGATATACTCGTACCTGTACTGGATATGTCTAATGGAGAAGATAACATTTTTCTTATTGTTATAAAAACGATTAGCGTTTGCCGCGAACTAAGACGTTGCGAACACTTTTATTTTTAAGCAAATAATAAATATATCAAAATCAAACCAAAGAGTCAAAAATAATCGATTTAGAAAAAAAATTATTCGGCCCTAGTTGATCGGTAGACCTTGCTTTGCTATTTTGCTTAGTTATGACAGTTAATTCCTCTACCTCCTTGTTGTAGCTTTAATTACATTCCTCACCACTTGAGAGAAGAGCCCGAGGTTTGCCCTTGACCATGGATCCTAGATTGGGCGAGTAAGGTCTCTCGTCTTTGCAAGGAAACCCAACCCATATGGGATCATGGTTCATCAAAAAAAGTGACTAACCTGCCTTTTCCAGTATTCATGTATCTTTGAGACATGCTTCCGTTATTAAACGCATCAATTGAAAGGCCAGGGGTCAGAGAAGACATGATATTATTGGCACTGCTGCAGCTTCAGCAAGATAGGTACCTAATATGATTTTTAACTTTACAGACTTTTAACAGATCAACCTTTCTTCATATGATTCAGAGCGACACCAAGAAATAACCCAATTAATAAAGACAAGGATAATTACAATAACAAAAAAAGTTACATCAGCCATAGAAATCGAAATAATACAGGACTACATAAATCCAATTCCCATCCAAAATCCGAAATGGGTAACAGTACTATTACCCATTTGGGATACAATCAATAACAAAACACTGCAACCCGTACAAGTAACGGTTCTAATTGACCGAACACCCGCCGTCATCAGGTTTACGACCCCTGCCCCCTTATTTACTAATGACTTACGTAATTTAGCAACAGTAAGTGTTTACGATTTGACTTGCGTGCCGAAATATGCCCGTTTGTTTTGAAATTCGCTGTTAGGCAGAGTCTGCGAAATCAAACTTCTGTGTTTACAAATACAAGCTTTCATGATTCATTCGAATATAAAAAAATGTTATTAAATTACTAACTTTTGCGCGCGGTTTCTATTCTGTGAAAATTTCCAAAAATTAAGTATTTTGACGTAACAATCTTTAAATGTTTTGACGACTTAAACAAGCGACTGGTTAAAGTTTTATGTACTTAAATTGGTTCAGTTCTTTTGGAGAACATACAAAGACACAAGAAAAAGTTTGCTTTCTTTTATTCTTTTTAAATATGGTATCTCTATCTATTTCAGTCAAAAATACCAAATGTACAGACAAAATATTGTAACAGTTTTATTATATGAATAAATGAAGTGTTAGGTGTAATTGTCCAGTTTCGTAGCTTACACTATTGCAAATTGCTACGACGATACGATGATCACATTCAGTCGTAGCGTCGTAGTAGTGCTACGATATAACAAATATTAAGAAGTTCTTAAATTCGTATGTTTTTAAATTCATTTATACTTTATATCAAGAAAATATCTCATTTATTTTTGGATTAAAGTACTTGTTAAAGTGTATTATCCGATTTATGGTTAAACTTTGCTGGAAATTGTAGCGTTCATCTATTATTATGACAATTCTCGGATATCTCTATATACATTTAAAATAAATTAAATAATACCACCATGCCATACCATCTTATAAACATTTATAGCTGAGTAGTAAGCGTCCCAAGTATAAACTCAATTTTTTATTATGTTTTAAATATATAAAAATGACATCAATTCCATAACTGTCAAATATTTTTCTTGCAACATAGTAAGAATGGTTAATTTGGACACGTGATTATTACGCACAAGGAGATAAGGAGGATCAAAAAGAGTAGGATTAAAAGGTATTGGCTCTTTGCCCATCCAATTTCCTTTGTCGACGGCCTCCTGGGAACCGCCCAGATTATCTTAACAAAACAAAGACGGCTCGAACGCCTGAAACAATGTTATCGCTAAGATCTCACGAAGACAGCAATTAGGGTGCCAATCCATTGCTGTACAAAGATATGGAACGTATCGTTGTTGAAAAATGTAGTATGCAATTGTGTGGCCGCTTTATATGTTACTGTGCATAATTTAATCTACGTTACCATGCTTGCGACTGTTGCTGCTTGGTTGGATAAAACATGTTGTTGTTGAGAGAGCATTGATCGATGAATAATCGCAAGACTCGAAGAGTTTGTTTACTAAATATTATTAAACATAGATAATAACAACTAACATACATAGATAGTAACAGGTTGCTAGCACATTAACTACAAGAATAAAAACAGTAATAAGCCTTTCTCTCGTTTGACTTTTATAATTAGGGAAAAAAGAGCGACAGCTGGCACACAATTATAATTTACTCTCATCATATATTTAAAGCTGTAGTGGATTTGATACTTTAAACTGTTACCACTCACATAAGTCATAAGGAATGTGTTTGAGATGGATGCCAATAAAATATTTATATTGAGAAATTAGCTTCTATTTCTGTCTTAGTTCAGATTATTTCTCATTATCCGACGAGAGAAAGGGGGAAAGAAATTGTATGTGTTGACTTTCATTACGTATTTTTACATTATATATTGCGAAGATAAATAAAATAAAGATAAATAAATATTCACTTATTAGTATTATATATAAAAAGCTTGTGTACTTTGAGTTGTTCAAATAGATCTTTCATTCGTTCATTTATTCATTAAAAACGGGCTATAGTTAAACTCGTAATATGTACCTATAATAAATATTATAAACAAATGGTCTAAATCTGGTTTATAATTCGATAAAATATGGTAAATTTGATAAAAAGCTAGAAAACTATAATCAGGTTATGTGTGATAACAATTTACGGGTATCAAGCAATACCCAGTTATCAATTGAATGGAATCGAAGACGTGAGGCGACGTCCATTTCTAAGGGTTACAGTACACAGGTCAGTAGCACTGACTATTAAATCTTACATAACGGAAGGTCTTAAAATATTTTAGATTTTATCACCGACTACACTACTACTACTACTTATATATAACAAAAGCGCAAAATGTTGCTAACTGAAAACCCTATTTTTCGGAATAAAATGAATCGTAAAAATTTGAGAATTATCTACATTTTTATTTAATTAGAAAGTTTGCCCATTCATAGTTTGAATGCAATCATTAAATTATGATCTACTCTGTATTTATGTAATACTTTTAAGTCACAGTGTTAGTGATAGTTTCCAAAATTAAAAGTATTATAATAATTTTAGCGACCCAGCTAGGTGCCTAAATAAATGTGTTTTGTTACTGAAAATTTAGGAACAAACATATAGTTTAAATTATATCTATACTTCCATTAGTACTTATGTACATACTATTATTATTCCTAAAGTTTGTCTATCTATCTGTTATGCTTGTAGGAAATTTTGTATGTATATATTAATTTATCCGAAATTGGCTCCTTTTTTTCCGAAAATTCCCATGAAAATATGAATTTTAGTTTAACGTATCTGTTAAGATGACTTTACAAGTGTGTTAAAGCCTTAACAAAGCCGTTAGCGCGTAGACGACGCTGCACAGCCCCATATTAGGACTATTGGAATACTCCGACGATCGTTAGTACACACATTAGAGTGACGGTCATTATGGTGGAATGAGGTTACACCCATGGTGACGGGAACATTTATGTGATGCAGTAATTCCTTTTAAGATGGTTTAAGTGCGGATGATATTATGCGTAATCATGATCCAATATGGGTTAAGTTCCCTTGTAAAGGTTGCGAAGGTCAGACGGGAGTGTAAAAATGTGATTAACTCCTTCCCAGAGACGTGAGAATTACTGCCGGAAGGTAGAAAAAGGATTTGATAGTATTAGTTTCGAAGCCTAGTTTCACGAGCATCCATCTATTAGGTACGTTTTGAACCCAACTATTCAGTAAAGTATTAGGTCTGTTGTTAGCTTACTAAGCACAAAAACATCAAAGTCCAATATAACATAAATTTCAACTTATGTAATCTTCAGAGAACAGTCATCTCATCAGGTCCACTAATGATAAGGTACTTTCCCTTAATACTGTGACGAAGTACAGCATTATCGTAAAACTTATATTGGGGCCCGTCATACCCCACCGAATATAATGGGAAGGGACACCAAAACATCCCTATGGCCGAAGTTCATGCCAGTTAAATTGCTATCAATAGTGCCAATGATTTATGTCATTACTGCGTTCCACGAGATAGAAGTAGTTCCCGTGGAATTCCTTATCGATAAATGCTACCTCATTGACAAATTAAATGTAGATGAATTGTATTATGGCATTAACTTTTAGAGTAGACAGAGTTCCTTAACTTGGCTTAATTTTCATTTAGTTGGTACACAGTAAGAAAGTTAAGTAAAAACACTTCTATGTACAATAAGGAAAATACATAAGAAAATCAGTAAAAAAATATAAAAAAGTACAAAAGAAGTATATTTATTTACAAAGTATACTTACAAAAAGTGACGGGTTATTTAAATTATAAATTTCTTTTACGCAGTCTTAACAGTGTCAAAGAACCTTTGTAGGTCATTGAAATGGCAAGTGACAACAAATGGAGAAAACTTTGCCAACCTCAGTGGGGTGAAGTAGCTAAGAAGGATAATATGAAGCAAAAAGTTGCAGGTCATTTTATTTTGCTCTTTTATTACTTTAACTTTGATCAAATTGGGTAAGTCCTGGACCTGGTGAAAGGTCAAGTCAAGAATATTTAACCTGCACCGATGTGTTTGCACGAAGAGAATAATAAATAAAGAAGAAAAAGTAGGAATGCAGCGGGATAATGTAGGTATGTTATGTATTTTTTCAACAAATTTAACTGCACTCAGTCATTTTCACTACCTACGTACCTATTTGCCTTTTCTCGTGAGGTATCGCGTGCAACTTCCGAGGAGGAACGTGCAATTTAATTAAGTTTACTTACTGGATTTTCAAGTTTACACATTCAAATTCGCGGCTTTAGGTGTCCCAGTTTCAGGCGTTTGTTAATGAGTCCCGAATGCCAAATAGAACTCCGTGTTTCTCATGTAAGTAAGAAGTATAAATTTCTTTTCATATAAATTCGAAACTTTAGCTCGAGTAAAACGAAAATCGACATTTTCTGTGTTTTTCATCGACGCTGAAAATCCGCAATGGTTACATTATGTATCCTTACAAAATATTTTTAGTTATAATAATAGTTCAGTATTATAGTTAGTTCAGCAATATAGGTCAGTATATCGTATTACTCCGAGG
The DNA here is from genome assembly GCF_032362555.1 of Amyelois transitella. Lineage (NCBI taxonomy): Eukaryota > Metazoa > Arthropoda > Insecta > Lepidoptera > Pyralidae > Amyelois > Amyelois transitella. The sequence continues at coordinate 4,889,688 of NC_083506.1, read as the reverse complement.
AATATTAGGATGCTGGCATCTCAGGCCTCAAATTCAGATACTGCTGCGGTTGCACCTTGCCACGCTTGTTGGGGTTATCGACCGTCTGTTTGTATCATAGATTTCGCATTGTCGTCACTTATTTTGAGTATTTACATTAAAAAATTGTAATTTTTACATTCCAAACAAAAAATTACAAACTACACATGTGTGTAATATGTATGTAGTTTGTAATTATTTTGTCTTAAATAATTACGGGTAACCGCAATATTTTCGCAAGAGATGGATGAAACTTTTTGAAAAAATATAACGTGAATGCATGGTTTTTTCATAAAATATTTTCAAATCATTCAAAAATTAACATTTTACACGACGCAAAATGATATGGCTAAGTTTTTACGATTGGCTAAATTCTCAGTGGAAAGGGCATTAACGGGATTTTTATAAACAGCCAGACGGAGCCAGCGGCGTCCCCTAGTATAATGTTGACTTCCATAACAACGATGTTAAACTACTCATATTGCGAAAATCTCAGTCATGTACTTGTCAAGTCCGATGTACCCGAGACAATTAATTAATCACTTCTAATAATGCCGTGTGTCATGTCACAAACGGTTGTCAAAGACAGCTGACCAATTGACGCTTATTTTGTGACCATCGACCCGACAAGGCTCTAATTATTAGCTTAGAATATCTACCTTTACTATAAATATTATTAGGTATTGTATGTGATATTTATTACTTCACTTGTGTTTACCCTTAGCTTTGCCAGCGCGAATTTTGCTCTACCTACAAAAGAATACAGCTTTTTTAAATTTAATTATTCATACGTGATATTACAAGAAGATTAATTCAGTAGATAACCTGTGAAGAGGTTACAAATAAAGAAACAAATTAATTAACTTAGTTTTGCATTTATAATATAAGTTGGGATGAGGTAAACAGCGTGTCCTTTAAAATTAAAAGTAATACGAAAGACTTACTTAGCATTAAAAATAATTATACTTAACTGAAATCTAGTCACGTCTAGTTCGTGTAAAATATTTACATTACTTAGTTGTCTTAACATAGGGTCTAGACAAGTAAATTGCAGGATATTAATCTAGATTTCAATATGGTTAGTAAATAGTCTCCTACCATAGATTGACAATACTACTAGAATACCAGATGACGTCACATGATAAGGGACCGACTTAGTATAAACCTGACAAATTAGGGATGCTTGTCACTCACACCTGGTACCGAAGATTTGGGTGCCTACTGAATATTTTAAAACATTGTTCTTCTAACATTCTTAGCAAACTTGAAATGGATTAGCGTATAAATATATTTTCGTTTCTTGTGAAGTATTTTTGTCACAAAAATATCTTTAAGCCAACCAAGAAAATATTTAATTACAAAAGTTATGATAACAGGGTGGGTCAATTATTTTATTTATATTTTATATGAAACGTTTTTCAAACACACTGAAAAGGATGAACCTTTAAGGAACCAAAATAAATAATTGCCAAGACACGTATTTATATCCCTTATGCAGTAGGCATAGCCTAAGAAGATTTGAAATAGAGCACACGGAATTGATTGAGATATTAACAGTTTACTATTCAATTGCCTAAAATAATCCCCAGTTATTTATATAGTTTAATTTAAAATAAAATATCCATTAAAACGTGTCGATTAAAAACCTGAAAATAGATTACAAAAATAAACAAAACCCGTTCATTTTTTTTATACTACGTAATGATGAATAATAAGGAGTGTTGAGATACTCGTGAGTAGTATATCTATACTACTCACGAGTATCTCAACACTCAATCCATTTCATCAATTAACTATTCATAGTTATCTAACTATGAATAGTTAATTGATGAAATGGATATTATTTTGTTCCTCATAATATCCAGATGCCAGTGATATTATTTGAGAAGTCATATCTAATGGGAGAGCTGAGAAAAACAACAACCTAAAATTTTAGAACACCATACTAGGACGACCTTGTAAAAGACTTTAGAATTCATATATTTTCTCCCATAGAAAAATATGCATTTCATCAATAAACGCTATATCATCGGCAGAGGCCCCATATGCCATACAGAGAAATTAACTCCTTTTTCTATGAATAATAAGGAATACCACGAAAATGTTTCTTGTCTTGGCCAGAAGTACTTCATAACGCTGACCCGTCCTGTATCTACAGTAATGCGCCATTAGACTGGTAACTGATGCAGGTGCTACCCTTATCTCACACACACATATTTTAGAAATCAGATCTGCCACACATTTGCGATTAATCTATGCGATTTTTAAAACGGTTAAAACAAAATAACTTTTGACTGCCTACGGTTTTTATTATGCTGTAAGGAAATGTATAATTTAAAATGATGAAGTTTAAAGTTTTTTTGCTGCAAGAAATTATTTTAAACTACCCAAGTAAGTAAGTAGTCAAAAAAAGTAGTTCAAGGTAAAGAGTTATTAAACCATTTGCTTATTGATGTTTGTTTATAGATTCAAATGTTATTTAGTTCGAATCATTGCGACTTTGTTTAGTTTTTTCTAGTTTGTATAGACATTTCCTGAATTGATTTAAAATAACGATAATTTAGCTTTAAAATAATTAGTATCATTAAAGCTTATCAATTTCATTCCTATAAAATAGACTTTCCAACTGACTTCAACACTATCAATGAAACAAATAAAAAGTATACAAATAGTTAAATTAGGTATATCACATAGTTGCACGGATAAAAAGTAAAGTCTTCAAGTGCCCTTAACCATAGGGATGGTACCGACCCTTATCATCCGCACACATTTGTGAAGTTCCGAAAAACCCGACTAAACTAGGGAGTGCACCATCTGTACCGGGTGTCCTCGGTGACCGGCTGTATGCAAATGATTAGAGTAAATTGCTCGCTTTTATTGCTGGCTTCCTCGTATACTTCGTGTTTTTGTTTGTTGAAAACCATTACTTCTACTGTTTATTTTGACAACGAAGAGCTGTAAAGTTTTCACAGAACCGGAGTTAAATGGGACAAATTAAAATTGTTTTGTCAATTTGTACGTCCGCTTCAGTTATTTGTTATTTTTAAATCCAATTACAATTCATTTGCTGGCTGGTTAGGTAGGTTAAATTAACTCTCTTTAAAATTTTCTCACCTTCTTATTATGATTCACTTTATTTTCTATTGTACAAAAGAATTGTTAAATAAATAAAACAAATTTATTATCGCTTTCAAAATCCGGAATGAGCAGGAAAACTAGGTCGTTATTCGACCGATAAGATTACATTACAGTAAAAGATATGAAGGGCAATAAATAAAAATAAGAGATGTTCCTGACTTCAGATAGATATCGCCCAGGGGTAATCATAGTGATGATCTAACAGCGTAGAGTGACCGGGACACGCACTTGCCGGCCTCGATGTGATTTACATGTTGGGATATTGGTTAAGATTGTAAGGCTATTGAAATTATCAAGTGATTATTTTTTTGCATAAATATATTTATAGCAATAAAACTGTGTATTCTACGAATCCTTAGAATGACTTATAATAAGTTAGCATATTTTGAGCTCTTTTTGAGCTTTTTTAAGTACATTAGATACGTGGTTTTACTCCTGGTTAGTACCGGTTGTATTTTTCTAGAAACCTTATCTTTCTATGGCCACTATTCAAGAGGACCCTCCTCTTATCAAGAAGCTCATGAATTATATATACAAACTCCCATTTGATTAGTATTCCTTTTAATAAATAAGTACTTAAACAACAACAATGGAACAAATGTTAACTTACAAATAAATAATAAACAATAAACAATTATTTTGATATCGTTAACATCTGTGTAGGTACATAAACAACATTAAGTATATTTACGAAATTCATTGCGATTCGAGAACTATTACCTCAAATAGAGATTCATATAGAATAACAGGGGGCAAATGAAAAAACCGACACGTCACTTCCAGACGTGCGAGGGAACCCTCCCTGAACATTGTTGGACAGCTTTCTTGATGGGTGATGATCCCTGGTTAATTAATAGTTCGTATACGTACATGGGTTTCTGCGGTAAACGCTGTCCGGCAGCCACCGTGTATTTTTGACAAAGAAGATTAATGAGAGAGATATAGATAGATTCGTGTAATGAATTGGGGAAAACAAGAGATAAGTGAACCTTTTTTTTTTTTACAAATTAGGGAATCATTTTATGAGATATTATATATACTTACAACATAGTTTGATTGTCACATAAAACAAGAATCGCAAGTAAAGCCTGCTTTAGCGTGCCACTGCCCCAGAAAGGCGATAGGACCAATGAGAACAATAATAATAAACAACCCTTAAGAGCAATCGAAACCGACGAACTTGCATGAAAAGACTTATAAATGTGAATGAAGCAAAAGATTAGTATGAAAGGATCGTGGCAAGTGAAACCCCTTTAAGAAAGAGGTATGATTTAATGTATGTTATACTATATAATAAGCAAACTGCACAAGTTTGCTTATTCAAAGAATAAAAAATGCCCCAAGATAAGGCCTTATACCTACAAATTATAACAAATAATCATTCGTTCATATTTTTGTGGTTAAAACTGTAAACACTTAGCTTTTTCATTACTTAATCGGTTAAAATTCTAACTAAGCTAACATGCCTTTCTAGTTAGACCTCTAAAGCATTTACTTCCTAGCCTGTTAACACTAGCTCACCAAACTTAAGTCAATAGCGAATAAACTTAGCTTCAACTTAATTTTAACTGTCGGTGACAGTCTTAGTGTACATTGTTTCAGAACTCGACGCTAACAATCACCTAACTTCAGTATGTCGGAACTCACCCTTATTGGAAACTAAGACTCGCTGTACCGTACTATTTGGTTTCTGAGTATGTTTCTTTCGACGAATCTTTGAATACGAATAGATATCCCAATATTACAACTTTATTGCAAAATCTTTTCACAGTTTTCCTAGATTAGTGCATAGACGGACAGAGAAAATAGGTAGGCTTCACTTTGTAATATGTAGTGATAAGAGAATGACTTGGAGTAGGTAATATAAGAGAAGGGAATAAACTACTTACTTATTTTCAGTATTGCCTTCAATTTTATCAGATTTAAGAAATTTGTGGTAGTCATTTTCGTGTTGTACCTGAAATGACGTGATAATAAAGATCTACGATACAAAAAGAACAACTTAATTTGAGCAAAAAAAGGAACAAAGACAATATGTTTTTTTACCCGTCGCAATAAACATCATGTAGCGAAGTGTACGCCTCGTTGATGTTCAAAACAATGTTCTGATCCCTCCCCTATCACCTGTGACGATTCGGGAAAATATAGACGGTGTCACGTGAACGTGTTATGACGGGACAGGGGACTATTCTTATAGTTTCTTTTCGAATCAAAATAGGTAAAATTTTAACGGAAATTTTAAATTATTTTTGTTGCACTGCACATGACAATTAGAACTCTCACTCTCTCTCTTTGTCTTTTTTTTTTTCATGTTCCCAGTTGCACTCTCCAGCGCAATGTTCCGTGGCACACGTAATTACTACAACGTTCCTATCTTAGGTAATACTCGAAAGGCATTATTCGCATTATTCAAGCAACTAAATCATTGGGATATAATATGATTTGTCACAATAAATATTAGGTTATTTTTGTTATTTTATTAGCCATGAGGTTAACATTACACGATGAGTGACATCTCTTATGCGACATTGTATAAGTAGCTAGATATTCAACCGCAATACACTTTTATTGCAATTGTATGAGACCAAGGCGCATAAAAAAGCAAACATATGTAAGTTATACTGTAGATTGAGAGAAGATAAGGTTACACAATATAATAATTGAATCCGAAATGAATATAATAATTCCTTGCTAAGGATTATAATATTTTCGGAAAACAGTCTTTAAGATACGTAACATCTATTAGCGCAGTCATATTTTGTTACTTCTATACATATAATAAAATAGTAAAAATATTTTGTCTGTACATTTAGTATTTTTGACTGAAATGGATAGAGGGACACATAAAATGAATAATAGAAAGCAAAAATTTTTTTTTTTAATTTCTTGTCTGTCTGTCTGTCTGTATGTATGATCACGATTATCTCCGAAAGTACTGAACCGATTTCAGCAATTGCTTTTTTTTCACTCAGAAGAACATTTAAAGTTTGTTTCATCAAAATCGGTTCACTAAAAAAAAAGTTATCGACATTTGAATGTTTTTTTACATTTTTTTGTCTGTCTGTCTGTATCTGACTGTATGATCAAGATTCAACTCGAAATTTACGCGGACGAAGTCGCGGGCAACAGCTAGTCTTAATATAAAATAAAAGGTTTGCCTGTTTCTAACAGTTTAATTCTCTAGCCATTGCTAAAACATAAAAACTTAATTTTTTATAGAAAATATTGAATAGTTTCCGGAATAGCCCCCTGCCTCCTCAGGTGCTTGCGATTCACGTGAATTGCTTGTTTAACATATTTTTTCGTTTCTGTCTCGTTCACGTTTAGCGTAACGACTTCGAACGCGTTATGTGTTTGAATTTTGCTGTCTGGAGTGTACAAGGATGTGTAAGAGGCACTTTTATTTTATTTTTACCGAGGTTGAAAAAATAGGTTCTTTTAAGTGTCATCATTTATTCATGTTTAATAGCAACGATGGATTTATATCAAACAACATTGCCAGCCTAAAAAAATTATCAAGGTAGGTATATAAGAGATCCAAAAACAAAAAAATTATGTCAAAATTTGGATATAAAGAAATAATCAATTTAAAACTTAATTGAGCCGGCAAACCTCCATTAGGAGTCTACAAAGTTACTCTAATTTTCAAAAGGATGGATAGTACGAGTAGTCTAGTCAGACTAATGAGTTAATTTAATTCACGATCGAAACTGTATAACACTCCATTATTAATTTCAAACAAAACCATTTTGCGGTTTGCAGCTTTGGGTTATATGGGCTGATGCACGATATAAGAAATTTTTTAAAAGAAAAAATAGAATGCGCAAATCCGGATGGGAAGCAGAAAACTTCGTGAAATCTAGATCATTGTAGGAGATAGTAAACGCCGTTTAATATGTAATATAATGTGATCTAATAAACTTTAATGCACTTACAAATCGCTTATGAACATAACTCGTCTAACTGACTCTTACTTACTTATCTTGTTGATATGAACTTCAGTCAGACTCAGAGAGTTCAGAGAGCGTCATATTTGTGCAATAGTAAATCAAATAAGGCCCTCCAAGAGTATTACGATGATGATATTTAAAAAAAAATGCTTGCATATTTACATATTAATCACATGAACCATTACGTATAGATACATTAACGCTTAAAAAACATAAAGTCTTATAAGACAAAAGATGGTGTCTATTCGTATAAAGGCAGCCTTAGTCTGTGTACTTTTGCTCTCTTATTTATTACTTGAACAGTGAACGTGCTCACAGCGAATTTGTTTTCATAATATTTCTCACGAGTGCCGCCTTAACATTATGTGATCTTACAATACAATGCACTTTTTACTCTAACAGAAGTAAAATACGGACTAAATTACAATAAATAAATGTTGAAATTTGTACATTTGTCTTTTTATTTACTTTATTGCGACATTTTATAATATTCTACATTTTGCACGATAAGGCACAAGACGCTCATCTGTTACGAACAAAGTCCCGCTTTACATTTAATATTAGAAATAATTGAACATTTTTGTTGTCATCGGTATAACTTTTGCTTTACATAAAAATGTTATAATTTATTTGTATGGATAACCTCATTATATCCAATCTCTCTTATAGTTATACAATATCGATTTAAAGTTTCACTGACATATTTTTGTCGTTAATTTTTTCCCATAATAAGTCTAGCATTGAAAAATTGTAGGTACATTTTTAAAGTCCGAGTTAATTTCACTATGGCAAGTAAAAGTATCTAAGTATATATTGAAGCCGTGCCGTGTGGTTCCCGGCACTATTACAAAAAAGAATAGGACCACTCCATCTCTTTCCCATGGATGTCGTAAAAGGCGACTGAGGGATAGGCTTATAAATTTAGGATTCCTCTTTTAGGCGATGGGCTAGCAACCTGTCACTATTTGAATCTTGGTTCTATCATTAAGCCAAATAGCTGAACGTGGCCATTCAGTCTTTTCAAGACTGTTGGCTCTGTCTACCCCGCAAGGGATATAGACGTGACCATATGTATGTATGTATGTCTGTATATATTGAAAAACTTTCAAAAGTTTTAATCCACCACACATTTATCTATATCTGTGTAAATCTGCACCTGGGACGAACGTTTGCGTCCATTTATAGACAAACTTTCCTTTTCAATGAATGTTCCGAAGTCGTTTCGTTTGTTATTGTTTTCGATCGACAAACTTTGTACCTGAATGTCATAACGCTGAACTTTAAGGTTTTGATGGCGTTTTAACGTTTTCATTAAGTAGATTCAATTTACAATAATAATTTATTTGTGCGATTGAAGATTAAAGAGCTGTACGCGGTATTGAAATTACTATCCATCAAAATAACTTAATTTTTAATATGAATAAAACACACTGACAGCTTGATAAGGATAATTCCAATTCCAAGCATTGTTGAACTTCCAGAGTCAGCTATTCCAGTAGCTGTACGTAGATGAGAAAGAGAGGGAAATAGAGGTAGGCGCCTGCTGCAGCTAAGACGTCAAATTGTCATTATTATTTTTTTATATTTATTTGCAATCAGCGTCCTATGTCCGTCCGTCCGTCCGTCAAGTGGGACCTTCAGCGAGTGTCTATTTTCGTCATACATTCATTTTAAGGATACTCTTTCTTATTAGTCTCCTGTTGTATGGTCAGGCTAATAAACCGGCGGCAAGCTTGTTGGGATGGACCTCCAGTCTCGCCTGATATATTTTTGAAGTCGTGGTTATCTTTTCCATAACTGTGTTCATCTACAATTATTCATGGATCTCAGCATACGTAATAAACCATGGCACAGCACTTATGGTTCTGAGCATAATGTTTTGCAGTCTTTGTAGAACAGATGTGTTTTGAGATTCAGCAACTCACCCACAGTTAGATACCACATGTCAAGATAGGTCTAAAAAAAATAGATTTATCAATCAATACATATAATAAAACAGTAAAAAAAAATTATCTGTACATTGAGTTTATTTAAAAAAAAAAATATTGCGATAAAGAAATAGTTACCGAGCATGAATTTGAAAAAAAGTCCGTCTGTTTGTATATTTGTTTATACAGGCTAATCTCCGGAAGGACTGAACGGATTTCAATGAAACTTTTTTATTGTATAGCTCTTATGCCTTAATATTTGGCCAATATTAAGGGTATAATTTATTTTGGAATCTGAAACAGCTGATGTCGAATCATAACAAATCAGCTGAACTATCCGAAATTTGGAAAAGTCGTCTTAACTTAGTAATTCCTGTTTATGAAGGACAATAATTTCTTTAAGTCATGAAAATAGGGGCGGAGCTACGGGAGGCATTTTATTTTTAACATCATATCGTAAAAGTAAGCAATTTGTAATGTAAACATGGGCAGAATTTATTGGCAAGACGTCGGCACGCGGGTTTCCTATAAATTTCAATATAATGTGCGCAGTGTCGTGGTGGGGGTTATTAATTGTTTAAAAATTATGCGCTTGGTCAGTGCGAGTACCATAGAATTAAAGTTAATAATGACCTCAATAACTCAATGTTCTAATGATATACCATTAGTTATGTTCCCAGTTAGCAGTATTATATTTTTGGGAATGATTAACTTTATCAGGAATAATTTTTTTTAGTTATTTAGCCTTCGTTAGATAAGTTTATAAAAAATTAATTAACTGAAATATCCTACAAACTTGCACTTATTTAGAGTATACAAATCAGACATGATCTTAAATAAAGTGATAATCAATTTTATCATATTGTGCAACATCTTTCAGGCAACTTTTTGAAAATTGTGTAATGCTGATCCTATCATATTTCAGTTTCTGTTCTGACCAATTCTATAGATTTTCAGTCCCATGATTTTGAATTTCGAACATAAAACTGCAAGGATGTTGTCAACCGTATTAATTCTGTTATACAAACGAACATGAACGCTTGCAGGTGAGATAAGAATCCGGAAATTGCCACAGAGTAGCCAACAGTGGCATAGTAGTGATGGATCGCTTGCTCGCATGACCAAGTAATTGTTACTTCAGCCCTTGCGTGCTGGGCTTAAAATCGCCTCTTTTATGGTGAACAGTGTTTATTGGTCGTAAGTGCAATGTGACGAGTTCGCGATTCAATTCATTTTACGCGCTTAACTACTTGATTTACTCACAATCATAATAGGCAATAGGATTGACAACAAAAACAATAAGTATTTACAGTTGGAGGATGGAAAAAACTGTTAAATTGTTTGGATGAAAAGGAACTTAAGACAGCTGTAAGGCTATCTGTTAGCCTTAGCCTTTTCACCGTTTCCCTTAAGAAGATAGGATAGACCAAAATAGGTCTTTAAGACCTATTTATTACTTTACAAGGAGAGTCCGAACACCGCTTATGTACAGATGTTGTTTTATCACTGTCACAGCATATTTTGAAACAATTTCTCGCGTCAATTTTTTTGTGCCTGCCTGTAAGTCAAGGACCACTGAAGAAATTTACATTCATTACATTACGCATAAAAGTTATAGATACCTACACATCACCAGTTCAAGACTTGACATGACTAACCTACTGCTATAGGCCCAGTCGAGGTAGGTATATATAACAATAATAATAAATTATGTTTAGGATACATAATATCACACTGCAATTTCCAAGCCTACTGACACAAATATGTCGTATTCTGCAACACCGGTTTGTTTTTGATTTCGCTCAACAAAGCGGACACACCCTCACATTTGTGGGACATCGCCACAGAGATAATAAATTGAGAGCCGGCAATAAATTGAATATTCAACGGCCTATTTATTCTTCACACACAATCTGACAAGCTCAGAACAGCACTAGCTCATATATCTACGTTATAGTTTATGCTGGCATGGATTGTTTGAAGTTGAAATATACAATACAGCGTTTATTAAAAGACGTGTACATACTGTGTGCAGTTTTGTGTTTTTCAACCTTAAATCTTCAGACCATAGGAAAAAAATATTACTACTAGAGTACGTTCGTGACTTCACACGCGTCCCCAAACGTAAAACCATTCATTAATGAAAGTATGTTTGTAAGTAAAATAAAACAGAAAAACTTTACAAGACATTTACTTGAAAAGAAGTTTTTTTGAAAACTTTGACTTTAGTTGAAAAGACAAAAACTCCTTTCAAAAATTCGTATATACGATTCGTTTAGACCAGCATGTAAGAAGTTAGTATACGGCCGCCTCTATGAAAATCGACTCACGCTGGCGATCTCACGCGATTACCCCCGCATGCGGACCATGCAACTCGGCGATTCCCGATGATCGCCGACTGTAATCGAGATGACACGATTATCGCACATCGGTGATTGGCGCAGTTTTATTTCATTAGTGAGGGGACGTCACATGTTCCGGATATCATGTCGTTATATTTATTGCTCCTTTTCGGTAAAAATATTTAAATTATAAAATGGAACACCAGTCGCATCCAAAACTCATAACTTTAACCACCCTCTAACATCATCATAGCATGTTATTATAATGTCCGTTTAAGATTTGTCAAATTGGCCTGTCGGAAAACGCTCTTTGTTAATTATTTCTATACGTTTATCAATGTTCCCAATCTATCACGAAATGTTTATTGTTTTTGAGTATTTCGAGTATTTAACTACTACAATAATTATTACCTTAGATACACTACCGGGTAGTAAACGGTAGAAATACATTTTCTTCGAAAATATTTCCTCAATAAAATTGTTGCTGAAATATTGCTTCAATCTCGAGATATAATGCCTAGTCATGGGCTTTCATAAGTGTTTCAATATAAATAAGCCAAATAACATATTCTGTTGGCAGATTATTGCTAGCTATGTATTATTCATGTTTGTCTGCTCATATTATTAAGATCATATTTCATGAGTCTATATTTTTCCAACAGTATAAACTCTGTGTTGGTTTATTACAACATAGCGAAAACAACAAATTTGCTTTCATTAAACATTGTTGCATTTGCAGACAAATTTGATAAGGAAAGTTATCCATTTCTACCTAATATCAATCGGTACATTTTTTTTACAAAATTATATATCCATGTTCATATTTTAACCTCAATGTCTATAACTCAAAACGCCTAAGGAGATTTTAAATTTTGAGTGAGTATTATAATGATATTAAAAAATCAATAAAATAATTACAGTCTAGTTAACGCTATGAACAATTTCAGCTCAGTAAAATCAAAAGTTAGGTACTGCTTTAGCCGCATTCACTGTAATAATAGTTATTTGAAAGCGTTGTGGAGAAAACAAGTCACGCAAGCCTATTATCGTGACTAATTTTCTTCGATCAATGGGATGTAAAGAAGTTTTCACACTAATCAACATTACTTATTTGTATTGTAAGCAGTTTATTGCCGTGGTTCAGCCGGACTTTCAAATCGAAGTTCAACATCAGCTAACGGTGTTATTGTGGTTTAATAACAATTGCTTCAATTTTTAAGGATCAATTCTTGTGAAGGTCTTTTCATTATTAAAATTACATCAATAGCAATACATAATCCATTCCAGTAGGTAATTCTGAAGATTAGTACGTAACAAGAGCGGTGAGACAATAATTGTAAATAATCTCAATTTTTATAGCCAAAAAAAAAACGCAAAGAAGAACCAAATATACAAACCACTTTAAAAACAGTAGAAAAACCTTAGCATTGAATAAGCAAAAAATATTCTGTATAAGAAGCTACAACCATCTGGTATTACAATTTTCTAGCGTTATTTGTCATCGGTAGATGTGACCATTAATTTGAATACTGCAAAGCATTTTTCACTCCAAAAAGGCATTATGCATACATGCTACTTCGTGATTTAGCTGTTTGATTAAAACGTAGGTGTGTAACATAAGGGGGATTTGTGTGTTCAAGTATTGTACTTAATTACTGCCTCATGGTAAATATTGAAACTTGTACAATGTAAAATATAAGATGGCATTGTTGGTAGCGCTGGCTGTTAAGATGTAAAGACTTTCGTGATTATACCCATTGAATGTATGAACACAATAAAGGTAGTAATATAATTTACGTCTTTATCCGTATCTAAATAGACAAAGCCAACGATAGTCTCGAAAAGAGTGAAAAGCCACACAGCTAGAAGGTTTAATGATGAAATTGAGATTTAGTTATTGACAGACTACTAGCCCATCACCTACAAGAAGATATAACTGTAGTTAACATGAATTTAAAAATTTCATTTACATACATGCGTGAAAAAATAAAAAGCGGAACCATAACAGGAAAATGGAAACAGATAGCTTCCAAATATTATATCGGATGGATGGAATTAAAGACTTATTTGATTTTAATTATTTCGAATTATTATATTCGAAATAATTAAATGAAGCGGAAAACGTGACTTGTACTTATCCAATCTAAGTCTGCTCAATTACTTAAATGGGAGATGCTGTTAAGTTGTGACTCCACAATCTTTTCAGGGGAACTTAACTCATATTAGATCATAGTTACACATCCAGTTGACCGAACTCACCGTGAAAGCATCGGTTAGCACTGAAATTTTAGAATATAACTCAGTAAGGAGTCGTAATAGGTACACGGGCGAGTTAGGATTTAAACATGCATTACTTGCGAATTATAGTCAGGCACCTTTACCGTTTGACCACTGACGCTCTTTCGAACGTAAGTTTTTTTATTATTTATTCAATATTATGTTGTCCTAATCCTATCTAAAAGAAAGTATTTTCATATATGACAATATTCTTCGGTCACGATGCCAAAGTACGGAGGCGCGCCACTTTTATTACATTTTCAATAGAAACCAGATGATGCGATTTTCGTATCGGTCGAGCGATTGCAACATTTGTAACTCTTTCGATAATGGAAAATTGCCGATTGTTCTATTTCCCCTATGTTACTGCAGTTATGATTTATTTTCAAACAGACTAGGACTGGGTTGCATAATTTAATTCAAATAGCGAGCTGTGTTGTTCCTAACACATTAATAGGAGCACTCGATCTCTTTCCCATGGATGATGTAAAGGTTACTTAGGGTATTTATTAATGCAAGCTTCCTTGCTGATCTTGTGGTGAATAAAAAACGTTGTATTTGTAGCAGCTGCTTTTCTTACCATGAATATGGTAAAAAACAATCAAGGGAATGGCTAAAAAACTTGGGATTCTTTTTAGGCGGTGAGCAAATAAACGTTCACTATTTGAATCTCAATTCCATCGCTAAGTCATACAGCTGTACGTGGCCTTCCAGTCTTTTCGAGATAGTGGGCTCTGTCTACCCCGTATGGGATAACGATTGTATGTATGTATAGTATCGCGTTTTGTACCCAATGCCCACCCGAGAAATAATTTACTTAACAGTCCGAATGTCTATCAATTTCATTAAAATGTACAATCTGACAAGAGAATCTAACAGCCATAAGCTAGATTACATTGGTTAATTGAAAAATAATAGCATTAATGCAACCCTCAAGGTACTGTACCCTCCAAAATGCACGCAACCTGCCAACTTGCCACTCACGTGTTAAAACGACTATACATTTTTACATTCATTTGGCAGCCACTTAAAATATTTTGTTTGCTAAAATAATACCTCGTATTATACTAAGGTTTGAAATTGAGGTATACGGCTCCGATCACGTCAAAATCTCGCTAATTCCTTTCGCACGATATTTGAGAAATCCTCTCTTAAAACACAGTTTACTCCAAAGGTTCGACTTGCAGAGATTGCGTAGTGGCCTTCAGTCCACCTGTTGTACATTTTACGTGAATAAAGATTAAATAAATAAATACACCACTAGGCCACCCAAGAACCTAAACAGTAAATTTATATCTTGATATCCAGCGATTCGGACTGTGCATTGATATGTCAGTCAATTTGAGAATTTTTCTTTAAGATGAACATCCAAACAAATTAAAATAAACTTTAGATGCAATAACATGAATCTTCTAAGTAAAAACTTCTGAGCGTGGCATTTCAGTCTTTTAAAGACTGCTGGCTCTGCCTATCCTGCAAGGGAAAAAGACGTGATTATTAACGTAACGTATGTATGTAAAAACAAGTGTTGATAAGTGTTGCAATACTATTAAAATTCTCATAGTTTAATAACAAAATAAAGTTCACAACGATACACTGTTTCGCTTCAGTGACACGAAAGTTTTCCTTTTTCATGGGTCAGTAGATATATATAACCCCCCATAACTTTTCGAATTGTAATGAATTTATCATTATCCTTAAGTTCTATGTTTTATGAATGAGATTCCTTTGTCCATTCTATTTCATTGTAAGTAATGTTGCAGCCGAAATGTGGAAATTTGCCAAATGTTCTGTTCTATTTATTTACATTAGCTTGTAGATTTTGGATAGGGGCCAAAAGCATATACTTTTCAATTAAGTAAAAACATGGAATTCTATTGTGTTTAAAATATGACTAAACGAATTATCGCGCCTCTTTCCCAGAGAAGGCAGAGATTGTATCTTTCCACTTGCCACGATCTATGCATTCATAACATTCTTCATGCTAGCTCGTCGATTAAGGGTACTCTTAGTTTGACCTTTCTCCAAAACGTTCCTGATTTGATAAAAGTTCTTTCGTCTTGGCCTTCCCCTTCTAACGTTCCCTTTCAGTATCCTGACAACATCGATGTTCTATCTTATAAAATAAGTAATCTTTTCAATTAGTCCACTTGCACCTTATCTTTGACCAAGTTTAAAAATAGAAAGGTCAGAGTATTATTATGTAACTGACTTATAACCTCCGCGATCCGCTTGTTAACAGAGATATTTCTTCAGATTAGATCTTCCAGATTCCCTTACCATTAAATGTAAAATGTTACGAAATTAATCATCAATCAGTTATGCTAAGTTTGAATTGTCACATTCTCCACAGTAGAAACTGTGTCGGATATTACCATAAGCCTTGACCAGACCAATCTGATGATTGCAGATTATGGCAAATCACTTCATTGCCTTTAATACAACCAAGTAATAGCGCCTATAAAGCTGTTTTGCGTGTTCATAGCAATCTGCAGTTTACCTAACAAACAAAATATTGCAACAATTTGCATTACACTAAGGTGGAAGGGCGTGGCAAGGGCTGTCATTAATAATAGAGGAAAGTTAGAGGGAGGAACCCTAGTCTACGACCAGGGGTTAACAACCCTTAAGCACTGTAGACCAAGCTAGTTTCATTTTCCAGAACAATGACTTGTGCATATTTATGCTTTCTTTCTTCATGGAAATGTGTACTTCGTACTGATGTTTAGTCGAGTAATATGTCTAATAATGTCTGCCATGTAAATTTATAATCAGCATAAAAAAGCGGAAGACGGAGGTACATAAATATATGAGTAAGTTGTGAAAAGCTATCACTAGTGTAAGTACGTACGTTACGTGTCTTTGCTGGAATCTAATCGCAAAGAAAAACCTCTAAACTATTACATTTTTATTATTGTTATTAAAAACTGAGATAAGCAATTAAATATATGTAGTAATTTTGCAGAAATCTAGATTTAAAATTCAACAACCTATTTATTAAAAATTATTTTATAAATATCAATAAATTGTCAATAAATAAATTACAATAAACCCTGATTTACCTAATCCAAGATCGTAGTTATACTCGTACCCCTTAATTCAATACAGAGAGGGAAGGATGCAACCTGAACTTACGTTAGAAGGCTAATGATGAAAATATTAATTTAGCCCGTACAAAAGGTATTAACCACCACCGTGGGTTTCAAGTCAAACTAGACTTACTCTTTCCGAGAACCGAGTCACTGATTTGAACATCCACAATAACACACTTCTAGTTAAATGTTAAACCAATAAGGGGAATAAAATATTATCCTATATCTAAACTACTATACCATCCATACCCTGCAGTAGATTTTACAATACAGGGAATAAATTTTTGGACGCATAATAAAGGTGGTTTTCAAGTTAAACTAGATTTCCTCTTTCCGAGTACCGAGTCACTGATTTGAAGTAATATTTCATTTCAGGCCTGCTAGAGTCTCAATGGCTAGCTGGCGTCACCGGCCGTGAAATTGCTCGCACATATTTTAAAATACCCAACGTCTAAGCTCCATCTCTTGGAACCCAATTACCCTCGTTATAATTCCCTATTTTTTAATTCTATTTCACTGTCTCATGACGAAAATTTATGGAGCGTCTTTGATTACATCGGCGTTTTTCTGATTATGTAAAAAGGTTAGATTATATTACGGAAAGCGGCGTAATGTTAATAGGATGTAGATAATATTCGATAGCAATAGAAAATGGAATGCCAATTAATGATGGTTTGGTCATAATGTATATGAAAATAAATTAATTGTAAGAAGTATTGAAAATATGTGAAGTGTTAGCCTACCTACTGTGAGGTTATTAACAGATTAGAATAATCTTATACAAAATCAAAATAAATATCACTCAAATACATAAAATTATCTTAAAACAGATTGCATACGGAAAGTATGAGGATTCTACCAAATTCGAATACATTATATGGAGATGATTTAAATACCTATAAGCGTCCCCAACCCGTCTCTAAGCCGATTATTTCCACCACAACTGACAAAATTAATCTAAAAAGCATTATTGTTGACACGTAAAATGCTTTACAACGTATCACTTGATGCAGATTTTAGGTACGAATTTAAACGAGTCTACATTAAACTGCTATTTCTGGCTATGTTTATCATTTATATTTAAAGCTGCTTTTTTTTGAAAACAGATGTCATTTACAATGATCAAAGTTCATCATGAAAATCAGGAGCATTGAGACTCCAGTGGATGGTATTTATGTTTTATTCTCGACAACCATTTTATCCATTTCATTGAACACTCATACAAAAAAAGTATAAAGTACAACAAGAACTGCATTCTTTCAATCATTTTCTAATCTGAAAGAATGAGTTTTTAATCATGTTCAAATAAAGTATTGATTATTATTAATATGAGAATAGATTAGGTTTCATGTTGGTCTAGTGGCAAAAAAAAAACTGTATGCCAGCCGCTTTACTTTCCGTGCAAATTGTAATAGTTAATCAAATTTAAAAAAGGGACAAGCAACTTGGGATTCTTCTTTTAAGAGGGCTAGCAGCCTATCACTATCTGAATCTCAATTCCACCATTAAGCCAAAAACCTGAACTTGGCTGTGTAGACTTTTCAAGATTTTGAACTCTGTTTACTTGGAATTTGACGTGATTGTAATCATATGTATGTATGTTAACATAATGTTTACAATATTAGGAACCCCCTGTATCGTTTACCTATCCCATCCGCCCACTCTCGTGCAATTTCATACAATAACATTCAGTATTTGTGAAACCATAATAGGAACTCGCGCGGTTTTTGTTGACGTTTGTTATTAATTCATCGTGTACAGAAAGGGTGAATAGCAAAGCAAATGACTGAATTTGATTGGATTTGACCAATGTAAAGGCAAGTTCACACGAGTACGATGATATTTTATTCCATGAAATCCTTAAATTTGAGCGAGGATATATTTTTATTTTTTGTTAATAACGTATACTTTGTTGCACTTACGCCCATTGACTCATTAGATGATACGAACATAGGTCTGAACGGCTAAGGATACTTACTTGTAAAAAAATTTGTATATGAATTACACAAAAACTGAACTTTGGTCCTATCTTCGAAGTATAATAGCAATGTCTAATTTCAAATGTTACCGAAATCCTTAGTGCGCCAGTCAAAACTATAAATAAATTACAAATAGGATTGTGACTAAAGTAAATAACTATTTAGTGTTGCTATTATGAGGCTTTGTCTTTTAGATTTTACGTGATATAAGTAGATTTTATTGAATGTTTATACATTAAAAAGCTGTAAACATAGCCCGGGATTTAACAAGCTTTTTGATCAAGCATTCTAATAGTTTTCATTCAACACCGATCCATTATCACTTGTCTCGCGATTTTGTTTTCAAAGGCAAATGCAAAAAGTTTAATCCAAAAAGAAATTTCTATTATTTTCTTTTGAAAATGGCGGACAAGTCATTAAAACTGTCGGTGGAGCGTAAGATAGAACAAAGTCGAGTGGTCGAACACAGATGGGGCCTTATCGAAACTTGAAACTAGCGTGATTCTACTTTATACTAAGAGGTGGCTTATAAAAATGTCTTGGCAAGAATATTTATATGAAAATATATTATAAATTGACCTGTGGTTACCATGCCGTAATACTGTTATTTCCAGTGACTGGTAATTTTAATCGATTTTATCCAAAAATATGCAATTCTGCAGAAATGAGAGAAGAGAGCCAGATTTTGAAATTTAGTAGAGTTTTTAAGTTGGGCTATACTTAAAATAAAAGAAACAAATTTAATTATTTTCAATCTAACATTTTTGTCTCTGGTCTCAAGGTATGCCACTACCGCTGGCAAACCTTATGAGTGACACGTTTCATCTCCATATCCCTTTATGCAGGGTAACCTTAACCAAACCTAGTCAGAATACTTCATCACATCTCGAATTACGTATTGCGTTTGTAATACACAAATTTTTGAGCGCAGGCTCTTCGTCTACAGGAGGAATACGTATTAAACTTTCTTTGCTTTAAATAGGAACGTCAAATTTTCCGAATAGTTGCAGACTAAGTAATATTTGAAGTTGTAACAGTTTCCTAGCCGCTTTACATTGCACTTAATTAATGATTCGGAATTGTTAAAGTTAAGATAGACTTTAATCCGACAAGATAGCTAGATAGAATAGAATACTCTTTATTGCACATAAAATTATAACAATACATCAAAAGGCGATGCCTTATCGCATTATGCAATTTCTTCTTGGCAACCACAACATCATCCAGATACTGTATAGTACTTGAATAATATGTTAATATTAACAAAGTATTGTACAGACGTCCAAACACTAATATTCTTTATTGTGCCGTAGCTTCTATGCTGCAGCGAAGAATTAACATATTGAGTGCCAGCTGCTTCACTTCCCATGCAAAGGTAAGGCTTGTACATATGGGATTCTTCTTTTAGGCGATGGTCTAGCAACCTGTCACCATTTGAATCTGAATTCCATTATTAAGCCACACAGCTCAATGTCACTTTCAAGTCTTTATGAGACTGTTTGATTATTACATGAAGGGTTAATGCGTGATTTTGAAGTTTTGTCTATTTAATACTACAACAGACCAAATCTTCTCAATTCTATACTTAGTTTTTTAGAAACCCATAACTCTGTTTATAGGTATCGTAGAGATCAATACGTGGTACATAATATGTGTAAAAACAAATTAATCTCTATAATGTAGGTAATACTAATGGCATTACGAAAGGATATCTATGCAGCATCGTCGGTACTGACTTTTGCCGCATTATGTCTTTGCTACACACGTTTTCGTGCCCACATTCAACTTTGTATTCAAGCGAACGCCAAAGGAGACTTTCTTTAAAAAGCCGAGATAGGGAAGCTTAAAAGAATATAAAAGAGAGTGAATTGGCTTCGAGGGCTGGATAGAAAGATCAAGAAGGTTAACACGGTATGGAGTGAACGATACTGAAATAATTTCGGCTCGTCTCTCGTTAGTCGTCATAAACTATGCCGTATTTGTGAAAGAATAAACCAGCTAATTGGTGAAATAAATTTCCAATATAAAATAAGTTTTGTTCACTATGTACGGGCGAAAGCTAATATGACTTAGCTTTCTACTTAGTTTTCGTCCATTTAAGAAAAGTTAAAAAATACCTTCGTTGTTGATATAAAATTGTGGATTTAAATGCAAATTTCCATTTGGTTAAAGCTCCTGGGAGACGGTCAATCGATGCACCGAGACGACTCATTACGAAAAAGCACCGAAAGAAATCGCTCCGGTTTTATCCTTTATCTCTTTATTTGAGGTGTATTCTTGTTCCATCGAAGTGAAGCAATTTAAGAAATCTCAATAGAATAGAATAGAATAGATTTATTTTCAAATTTGGATACAAGGTATCACTTATTGACGTCACATCACTTAAATCTAATTATAACTACTACCGCTTCCAAAGCGCATGTGTAGAAGAAGCGGCGGAACAAACTACACTGCAGCATTTTCATCGGACGTCAATGTACAAATATAGATCTCTTAAATCTAAATCATGGACGAATACACATTGTCTACATTAAAAAACATGAATGAATGTAGAACTAGTTATTTCAATATGAATTCGATATTTCGCCAATAAGTTAAAGTTTATCATATACAAAGTGAATATACTTCCATGTTCCAATATGGGATAAGTTCTTCTGTAAAAGCTATGAAATTAGTCGCTTCATGTAAAAATCTGACTTATTTTATCCAGTATCATGGTTAAAGGCTTACTCCGGCCTCCTTTCCAAGGAGGTGTGGATGTAATCGTAACTAACTAAAAGCAGGAGGAAGAAGATAAAAACTGGTAAAACATACTATAATCTTCATACATCTAAGACTCGTTACACACACAACATTGAAGTGACGAAAAGTACCTCTTTGCGTCTATTAGGTATAATGAAAACGACCATTAGTCTAAGGGTTCGGACCTTTTTGATGGAAGTCGTGCCCGCATCAAAGTACACTTCTGTCGACAATAAACAACTATGTTCTGTAATAAAGTAACTTTTGGGTTAATTGGACATTTTAAACGAAATATTAAATTGGGGTATTTTATAAATAACAGAATAACATACATATAATCACGTATATATGCGTTATCTTGAAAAGACTGATTGGCCACGTACAGCTCTTTGGTTTAATAATAGAATTGAGATTAAAATAGTAACAGGTTGCTAGCCCATCGCCTAAAAGAAGAATTCCAAGTTTATAAGCTTATAAATAAATATATAATATTTAAACACATCACGTCTACGGTACGGTAGATAAAGCTAACTGAAAGATTTTGATGTCAATAAGTTGTCACTTGTATCCAATTTTGTCAATAAATCTATTCTATTCTATTAAAAGACTTGTAGGCCACGTTCAGTTGGTGAGATTCAGAATACTGACAGATTGGTAATCCATTATACAATCTTAGGTTCCCGTTGATTCACTTTTACAATTAAAAATAAAAATAATAATAAATTAAATAAATTAAATTTAACTGGGTTCTGAAGATCTGTTATTCATATTTTATATTAATTTTTAAACATTCATATATATGTATGTCAGATTACAAACATTTACATATAGCCGGATAATAGCAGCTAATACATACTATGTTCACTAAGTAAAAAAATCATGTAACTTTTGCATTTAAGTAAATAAATTAATGCCTTATTGTTCAACTAGCTTTCCGCCCGCGGCTTCGCCCACGTGTAATTCGGTTATATATAGCGTTTTTTAATGATCTCGACAGGGCTTTTTCTTCCACAGGCTGAAATCTTGTTACAACTGGAATTAAATATAGCCTGTGTTACTCAGGGATGATGTAGCTTTCTAATGGTGAATGTTTGAAATCGATTCAGTAGTTTCGGAGTTTATCGATTACATGTGTAAACAAACAAACATATAAAAAAATAGATTGTTCCTCTTTATAATATTAGTAGAAAGTTGTCATACAAAGTCTTTTTTTTAAGGAAGGGAAATCATCAAATGACCTCTCCCGCTCTGGGTGGAACGGAAGGGAGTGTCAGACTTTTACTGACTAAAACCCACCTCGTTCCTTCAGTTGCCCTTTGCGTTCCGAGGCCACGGTATCTCGTTAGAACTTTCCCGCAGCCCCGGCTCAGTTTATCCCGTTTCCCCCCCTTGGGGGTTGACATTTCAAAAATCCCTTCTTAGTGCTCACTTATGTTACTAAAGGAACCTCTGTTCAAAATCTCAGACTCCTATACCGAGCGGTTTCGGCTGTGCGTTAATAAATCAGTCACCCAATCGCACCCCCTAAATCACGATTGGAGGGTAGTTTGAAAAAACTTATAATGTCAAACATATTTACTTGCCTATGTACGTGTTCATGCCAAGTTTCAAGTTTATAAACCCAAGGAATAAGATTTTTCACAGAAACGTTTTTACCCCTTTTCCCCCCCTTGGGGGTTGAATTTCCAAAAATCCTTTCTTAGTGCTCCCCTACATATCCCAAGGAACCTACATTCCAAATTTCAGCTGTCTACGACCAGTAGTTTCGACTGTGCGTTGTCTGTCAGTCAGTCACTCAGTAACGGAAGAGTTTTATATATATAGATATAAAACAGTAGTAGAGTAAAAAGGGGGGCTTTATATATTTATGTTTGCAGTTCAACAAATTAAATTGTCTTTACTTCGATTAATTCAAACCCATCCATTTTGTGACCAATATTCAAGTTAATGTTAATACATTTTTAAACAATTAAATTTCTGCATGGATTAAAACAATAGAAACAATTCTGTAAATTTTTATACACCTACTTATACAATACACACCCATCTAAAATGATATTTAGTTTTAAAATTATTGGTTACTAAAGCTTTTGAATAAGTAAAGAAATAAAAAACTTGATTCGCTTTATCGACCATAATGATGGCAATGAATTTGCCCCCATCGCATTAAGATGTGAATCTGAAAAGTCTAAAAGAAAAATTCTTTGTTTTAAATGCAAGGAGAATATTGACGATTTTTAGGGATACGTTTCTTAGATGTTCTCTGATCTTATTAATAGGCACACAGGGAAAAGAGTACATAATTCATGACAGTTTAATTAATCTTTATTGTCATCACTATTAATACATCATCATATTTTATTATAAGGCTCCCAATTTGGACGGATTTTGTTCTCGTTTGAAATGTTGGTAAGAGAGTTTGAGGAAGGTATCTATAAATGCTACCCGTGTGAAGCTGGGGTGGATTGCTAGTGTTATACTATAGGTATAGCGACGTTATATTGTGAAAGACATTGATTTTTCCGGATTGTGATAAAGTTTTAAATGAATTAGGTTGGTGCGAGGTGAAATTTAACTATTTCTGGACATTTTTACGAAAATGGAATAAATGGGTATTTCAGTATAACGCGCGAAAAGAAATATTGAAGAAGAAGTCGGCTATACGGAACCACCATCTACTTATTTGACACGAACTTGGTCCCTTTTAAAGAAGATATCTTTAAAATAAACCGCATTTTTTTTTATGTTACTGGTGGTGTAATGTCGAAATTAAGATTGTGACATTGTTAAAACAAAGAAAGGATTTTTTGTGAGATCATTGTTCTCTTATCTCTTTAAGGTACCTCCTTGAAGTACATGTTTTAAAGTGTGATAAAAAAATCATACACACGTCAGGTATTTATCACATAAAACTGATATAAGTTATAGTTACTATACATACATTATTTACTAGCTATTGCGCCGGACTTTACTCCCGTGGGAATTTCTTTTAAACTTACCTAATACTATTTAATTACTGAAGGTTTTGTTTGTATCTGTGTCTGTCTAAATATCATCAGTATCTTTCGGTAGTTTATTATTTAATTCTGTGAAAATATTTTTTCCGTTTATAATATTAGAAAGGATTTCAATTAACCAGTGCGCTCATCCTAAAGCGAATTACAAAACATTGCAATAATTCAGTTACAGAGCTTAATTTTAATAACGGTTAGACATTATGTCCCCCTGTATATATGGTTGGATTGAACCAACCCTAGTTAGTAAAGTTTTAATTCTGTTTTGTTTAATATAAACTGCAGTAAATTATTACGCATTAAGGGTTGGCTAATAACACCGACGCGCTTACGGTTGTTGTCGAAATTAATAGCACATTAGTGATGTGAAAATCAAGTGTCGATGGGGAAAAATGTCGATATAAATATGAATAAAGAAAATATGTTAACAATTATAGTGTCTTTCAAGTTGTGTATTGAATTAATTTATTTTGTTATTTTGATAAACAAATGATCAACCTGGTCTTTTAAGCTTCCGTGTAAATATCCTACAGGATCAAATGAAAACAATGAATATTACGGACTAATAAAATTGCGTTGTATCGCTGGTTTAAAAACAAAAATTGTAAATATCAAGCGATGTCTAACAAAACGATATACGTATTGAAACGATGATTATTTTAACAAAACCCAAAACTATGATAGTTAAATTTTAACACGTTATGTTTGACAACTACAATTTAAACTTTCGTTAACCTAAATAGGAATTATCTAGTCCTCAATTGTTCCGAATTAAACGTATTTACGAAACAAACAGATTGCGTCATAATATCGATATAAATTTCCCCACCCTGCTCGTTCTTCAGAAACGTGCCAGGGCGTAGGGGGATTTCCGACTCTTCAGCGGAGGCGCTTATATAGCGATACTCACTCGAGGCATCGCGGCGCCGGCCTGGCCTAGCGCCTAGCGCGAAACTCATTAAAATTACACACACACAAAACGTGCGACACTTTTGGACAATGGTTTTTATAATGGGTTTTTCTAGTGTTTGTACCAATAGAGTAATTATATTAAGTTTTTAAGGGAATAATATTGTTAGTTACTTTTTTATACAGTTTATTATAATCTTTTGTTGTAATATCATATTTCACAAATATATCATTCTAAATTATGCTCATCTGATATAATAAATAAGAAACATAGCTTTTTGTGTAAATTATGGATGTAAGTAACAGATAATTATTATTCAAGATAGACGCAATATATTTAAATGAAATGTTTATTATTTTGTAAAATACATAAAGTTCCTATTTTTACTTTTGATAAGTTACGTAGGCACTTTAAAATGAATTTTGAAGTAAGAACGAATTTTTAAGCCAATTTTAGCGCACTGTGAACGATACAGGTATCAGCTTACATACTAGGTATGTTTCATACCATAAAAGGTAACCTCTGCGTAGAGTTTTCACTTGTTTATCAAATAATTATTGATGAGCCAATATGAACTGAACTTTCGGGCAAACCACACAGCTGAGCATGCCTATCTATACCACTATTAATTCCATATAATAAATTCAATTTACCAGCAAAGTGAGGTGGGAGCCGTGACATAATTTCCGTGTAATTATCAGTTAATTTCCGTCGCCGCAGCCACTATAGCTGTCTATTTGTCAGCCGATTGTTCTGACGATATATAGAGCTATGACTGCTAACCGGCCATTGTGCATCCTCCACAATGCAGCTTGCACATGTTAATTATGGGAGTGATGCTTTGGGTGTCACGAGCATTGCGATCACCGATGTCAATGGAAATAGACCTGTCCTTGGCCACCCATTTGCGCGCCGTATCTTTCGGCATTTTGTGATCGTTTTCCGTGTAATTCTTTCGAACTTTGAAAAAATAATGGTGATCAGAAATGGAGAGTATGTTTTGCTTAAAAACACCAAACTATTTAATCTTTACCAGTATTTCAAATTATGTACAAAATTCATTATTATATTTTATAAGAGACAGATAACATCAGAAGCGAGTGCTGACTTATTTTTTTTTATTTTATTTTCATCATTGAATTTTTGTTTAGGCGATTAAGGGATAGGCTTTTAAACTTGGGATTCTTCTTTTAGGCGATAGGCTAGCAACCTGTCACTTTTTGAATCTCAATTCTATTATTAAACCAAGCAGCTGAATGTGGCCTCCAGACTATTGGCTCTATCTACCCCGCAAGGGATATAGACGTGATTATATGTATGTATGTATGTATGTATATGTAAGAATTTTCGTAGTCTAGTTCTTTATAAGTCATAGGCGGCATTAATTATTTCATCCTTTCCGTGACTGAATTTGGTCACCCTAGTTTATGACCAACTCAGTTGGATATAAGCTACTGTTGGAGAAGTGGATGTTGCATACATTTTGTATGAACGTGGTATGAGTTCGACGTGTAGATTGTCATGAGGATGCTTTGAATTGTGTGCTGAATTGGATGTGGATAGTAGAATTAATTATAGTAAAATTTGTCGAAGTACTCCCGGCACCTCGATAGAATAGGACCATTCCATTTCTTTCCCAAGAATGTTGTAAAGGCAATTAAGTAATTATTGTAGGCACATTCATCTAGTGCTTCTTTTGTTGTGATCCTATATGGTTTTCAATATAAATAAGTAAATAAGTAGGGTCAAATTACACAGATTGAGTTAGCGTCGAAGTAAGTTCGAGACTTGTGTTACGAGATACTAACTCAACGATACTATATTTTATAATAAATACTTCCGAGATAAACATCCAAAACCCAGGCCAATCAGAAAAAGTTCTTTTCTCATCATGCCCTGGCCGGGGGTTCGAACCCGGGACCTTTGATGTCACAGACAAGCGTAATACCGCTGCGCCACACAGGCTGTCAATATACGAGTATGAATATGAGTTAGACAGGAATCCATTCGTGTAAAAATCTCACTTACCCAATCCAGATTATTGTTGAAATACACACCCTAAGCTCCTCTTCAGAAGTTGAGGATGGACTCTCACTTAGATGCAGAAGAGTGGAATGGGTCATGCCAAGAACAGTTTATAATATAAAATATATAATAATATAATTACTAAAACAAGAAATACTTTTTCTAGTTTCGTCCTCCCGGGCCCTGGAAATATCATGATGATCTGATCTCCGTGACCATCAAAAACAGATTTACTTATTTTGTTTTGTTTATTATTAACCGCGGTATAATTCCTCATTCGTTCATTCATATAATCACGTCTATATACTTTGCGAGGTATACAAAGCCAGCAGCAATGAAATATTCCTGATATTTGTAATTAAGAAAAAATTATCTTAAGATAACATTCATAACTCACCAATATAGATTATTATTTTGCCACAAATTTGTTATTAAGCGGAGCGGAGCTGCACGGTTGGCTTTAATCATCTTAGCTATTGCTTATTTACATTCTCCCACTAGCTGACTTGATTGAAGTGAAACGTCAAAATTATTTAGAAATCAATTTGGAGCGCAGAGAGCAAGAGCCGAAGCTACGAACCGCAATATTGAGGACGTAATAAACTGCTCTGCGGGATTATTTCCACTTGAACCAATACGTACGTCGTAGAAATTTCGAGTCAAAGCGACGAATTCAGCTAAGCCGGTTTATTGTAAGCTAAGACTCGCCCGGATATGCTTGGACGAGTATTTCCCGAGATCAACTAACCTGTTCTTCAGTGACCGCAAAGCGATTTTATTTTTTAATAAATTTTAACATTTCCAGTCATATTGTGATCACAAAAGTTGAAACTTTAATAACGATGTATTGGTAAAACGAACTAAGTTTTCAACACAGTTATATAGTTAATATAATTTTACTACAAAGGGAATTAACAAACACAAATAATTATATACAAAAATATAAACAAGATACATTTATACATAATTTAATACATCATCCTCGCGATTCAGTCGCAATTATTATGATTGAGGGTTTCCCGCTTCATTCGAATATGGAACCCTGAGCCCGCCAACACGCCATCGCTCAAAGGTGTGTGTTTACCCGACAATAGAAATTATTCCCCCTAAGCATTCTGGATGCAAAAATACGGAACACGTCTAGCTGTGACGTTGAGTGATGCGTTCCGACGCCCATTGTCTGAAACTCAAAGAGATTGCACAATATGAAATACTTCGGTGTAAATCGCGATGCCACATTGAATATGACTCGAACAGCGGCTTTTTATATGTAAGGATTATATGAAATTTTTCATCGCTTTGTGGTTTCTGATATATTATGTTTAGGATAGAATCATAGAAAATTTTGGAAATTTATGTAAAGCTACACAAAAAGAGAAAACGATTTCTTGAATTGAAAAATACGTCCTAATACAAGTTATAATAAAACTAAACATCTGAGAAAATTACAACTAAAACTTAAGCACTACTTAAATTTCCCAAGACTGCCTTTTGCAATACACACCTTACATTTTGCAAAAAAATATTAATACTTAATAATTTTATCAGAATTGAATATGAAGGAAACTTTTCAGTAAATTACAAAGTCAAGTAAGTTAAATAAATATGCCATAATTTTTTAAATCAAATGGAATAGATAATTAAAACATCAGTAATATTAATGTGAAAATCATTGGCACTAATTAGTTTCATAAAATAATTTGACAGCCAAAAAAGCATTAACAAGCTTAAAAGTTGTTTAATATTGCTCTGGGAGTAATACAATTAATATGCAATGTTATATACCCGGCGTTTGGTAATTAAAATTAATAATTTCGTAATTTTGACGGAACAAAATTAGGAGCAACTTGCGGCGGTGGAGTTGCGGAGTTTTTGACAAAATTGTCTTATTCTGTAACTCTTGTTAAAGTCTTAATTACTTTCGCTGGTAGTCCGCAAAACATTCATCTCGTCGCCATGTAGGCTTTGTTATTTACCCTTCTTCCTATTTACAATAATTACCACATTTTGGGTCTCAATGGATGTGTGAAAATCCCTACTTTCCTTTGATAAGCAAATACAGATGTTAAATAATCCTTCTTCCACTATTTCGTCTGGTTTCCGAATAAAATCTATCAAGTTCATATGAGTTTTGTGAAAGAACGAAAACATTCAAATTTGCAATAATAAGGTTGGTTGCAAACATGCTTGGAGTTTTACCTTTGACAATCTTTTACACCATGTAATAACATGATGATACATATATTTAACCTATATTTAGTAAACTTGAAAAACAAAATATTGTGTCAAGTAAGTATATAAATACGTATTTTTTTAAGGTGTTTTATTTTTTTGACAAAAACTATGTTGTTTGGGAAAATTGTTTGGAGCAAACGAACCAAATTGTGCTTAAGGCTGATTTTTAATGGGCGGAAAAAAGTTATCTGGAAGGAGAATCGCAATATGGACAAAAACTAAAGTAGTGTTAAAGATAACGAAAAAGCCACCATTGATACTTAATTTTATTTAACTCTTTTTCATTTTATCTTTCGAATATAATTTATGTAGGTAACTGTTCAAAACCTAGCTCTCAACTATAATGGAAGTTTCAGATTAACATCAATAGGATGAAAAAGTAAAAAAATATTTTTTATGGCCACAAATAGCCAATTCAGAGTTTGTGTAAAGAGGATTTATCGAAAAAGGGAAGTTGTGAAAGCCAGGTGTCGCCAACCAACTGGCGTCGCTTCCCATTCATTTCCCTATGAAAATAATTTTCGAGTACGAATACGAACAGCTGTTTTAATTATACTAAAACTCAATTATAACGAGAATTCATTTGAGAGCTTGTGTCTCAAATGTAATCTAACGTTTAATTGAAGATAAATAATTTGATTTTAATAGCTAGCAGCTTTTTGTTTTGATACACTCTGCAATTTTATGAACTAGATAAATAAATAATTTTATTAAACTGTTATTCCGAAAAGATATTATCATTACAGAGATTAATAAAAAGATACTTGATTTCAAAGTTCCTCTGCACGGTCTCTAAAAACAGACGCGAATCCTTTCATTTAGTTTACCTATTCTACTCTAAGATCGTGGTCACAAGCAAAATCAATGCTCGACAAAAAAAAAGAACGCGACAAGAATTAATGTCAGGAGGGAGAATCATAGTACGGTGCCTACCCATAGAAATACCATGTCAACTTTTACAGCTACCACATAATCAGGGAAAACTTGAGTCAGTAAAACAAATAAAGCTTCCACTACTAGAATGTTCAGCCAATTTGAAACCAAGGGTTCCAATGAGCGATGACCTCCAACGGCGGACGTTGACAAAGCGCCCTCTGGTTTTCCATGAAAACGTTCAAATACATCATCCTATGACAGCACCGTTCGCGAGTTACGACTCGCCATATTTTATTTCTGCTTCCCTGTTAGTTGATTAATGATTTGGATTAAATAAAGAAATGCTTGAAAGAGGACAATGTTTTTTTATATATTTCTATATAAAAAAAAAACATTGTTCTCAATCCAGCATCTCTTTATTTAAGGCTCAAGTATCACGAAATATATAAAAGTATTACCGATCTATGTAATTTCTATTTTTAAAATGACAGCTCCTTTAAGTACGGTGGGCTCGATTGGTGTGTATCTCCGTGTACCTATCGGAATGGAAAGATTATATTCTCTGCCTGCCCTACGCGGAAAGAGTGAAACGATGGAATTAAAGCCTAGGGTTTCCTCCAGTTGTCAAATAGTTGACCAATAGTAACTAATTTGAATTTATATGTAGGTACTACGCCGAATGATGACTGTTACTAGCGAGATACCCAAAAATAATGTTTACAAGGCAGTTAATTCAAATAAAACCCACAAAGAAAAACCTATATTTGTCTTTATAAAGCAGCTGAACCCGTGAAAAGCTGATAGCGTAATCCCGTGACCCTCACTTCGTCTCTGTCGATGTGCGACCTCCTCGGCTTAGTAAACACATTCGAGTTGAGTGTTCAAACCCACCGCTTAATTCTCAGTCACTTTAAAGTTACTTTTTGCGTCAACGTTTCAAGTATGTTTTGGGTTCGTGTGGGTATTATCTTGTTTGTTTAATTAAAAAATATAATTCGTTTTTAGTTCCAGGGGTAGGTCCGATCTTTTTATTATGTCTTACAATGAGAGACTCCATCTGACATCGTAGACCATGCTTAGAAGGGAACCTTACCGCTTTGGAGCGTGATTACATGTGCGCCTGAATATATAACCTGACCGAAACAAGTTAACCCACTACATTTTAAAAGGTTTTTTTTTTTAATAATTTAAGAATACTTAAAACTATAATGAATAATTGTCTAGAACAATTGACAAAAAAAAAGTGGAATGAAAACATTTTTCACGTATTGGAAAATATTTTACATTTCTAGAATTGTTTGTTTGTTTTTTTATTACTTGCAACACAAAAGAGATAACTATGCTACCCATAAAAAAGAAAAATAAAATAAACCTTCTATTTTTCATTTTAGTAGGTACCTATTCCATTTCAATTAAAATCATCGAATAGTCTTCGAAATAAATTTTTCAGTCTACCAAAATCGCACAATTTTTTGTGGTAAACTGTATAATATCAGCAAAATTGGAATTTTCGACGGATAT
Source organism: Amyelois transitella (assembly GCF_032362555.1). Classification (NCBI taxonomy): domain Eukaryota; kingdom Metazoa; phylum Arthropoda; class Insecta; order Lepidoptera; family Pyralidae; genus Amyelois; species Amyelois transitella. The sequence goes on along the minus strand of NC_083506.1, from coordinate 4,857,641 downwards.
TGCCTCATCGGACCTTCAGTCAACAAATCACTATTCCGAAAGGAAACTCAAAGTCATCAATTCGGAAACCATTCAAAGGCATATCGGACGTTTTTGCGTTAAAAATGCGTATCTATTTGTCTTAATAAAGGGGAATAGGTCGGGCTGTGCGTCCGATAAACTAATCTTGGGTCGATGTGGCACCAATATTGGGTCAAATAGGTATATAAGAACAACATTTCTTATTTTCTGAAGAACCAAATTCTTTTGTACAATAATATTAATATACAGGCTATTTAAGGATTTTTACTACTTACTTGATTCAAAAAAATTATAATAATTCACCTAATTATTAACTTCTTAATCGTAAATTATGTAAAATTACATACCTTTAATATACAAAATAATTTGTTATTCCAATTTCAGTGATAATTATTATAATCGAAATTTTCTGTGTAATTCAAAGAGAATCTAGCCTGAATTATGAACTTACCTTCAAATAAATTGAAGTAATAATGTTACTTTTTGACAAACTTTATTTTCGTAAAATTTGTCAAATATTGGCGACAATATTGGCCAAATAGTCTGGGCCCGTGGTAATTCTGCCTTGCCCGCTCTCAGTCAATGTCCTAACCGCACGGTCCCAACCCAGCCATTGGCGATAGCCGGAATTAACGAACACATGTCAGGATTTGCTGTTGTTTTATCGGCTTTAGAATGACTATATTAACCTTAATAAGTTTACTAACTTTTTTTTAATCTATTTCAACAAAAACTATCACTAAATGCCTCTACATAAGACCACCATTTATATTCACTTATTTTAGCTCGCCGGGAAAAACATTGATTGGTCTATGTATGTTGCAGATAATGCCTTTTCTATTTATAAAATTGCTTCAAGCTTTTAAACATTGCAGTTACTCAAAACATGTTACTTACTCAAATCGCAGTCTAACTTGTAACGAACCAACCAGACATCATTTCCTTTCGAACATAAAAAAGCTCAGGAAAAGAAGTGCGAAATAATACAATTTGTTTTTGAGGAAACATGGTTTCACAGAGGGCTGCTCATATTTTGATAAAAGATTTTGTTTTCAGAAAAAAAAATACTAAATGGAGTTTTAAAATATAGTTTCATTTGGTAATGAATCATTACAAATAAATTAAAATAAATGCTTATATTGATTTACAATTTAATATTTTCTGTATTCATTATAGTTCAGAAGATAATGTTTTAAACAAGTAAAATAAAATAAAATATTAAATATGAAATATCAACAAAAATGACTTTTTCTAAAGAAGAAAAATATCAGTAAACCACCACAGGAACAAAAGAAATGCTTTTCAATCGAATACCGGGATTTTCAAATATCACCCTAAAAAGTACGATAATAAAAGAACTTTGTAAGATAAAATCTGAAAGAATTAAAGTACTTTTTACCCCTCCGACGAATCAAACCGAAACAGCAAAATAAAACTGGTGAATCTGTGCAGAAACACTGTATAGATATAACCCACCTTATCCCATTTAAAAGTTTAGTTCGTATCACCTGGACATTGCAGGAAGAATTCAAGGAAAATTAGGATAAGAGCGAAATAACTGCTGTAATAAATTCAAGTTTTATGACGTAAGCCATTGATGAAAAATAAAGTTAGATCTGTTGTGTATAAAAAGAAGTAGGTACCAATAAAAAATATGATATTGCCACAAAGAAGTATCAATATAAAAATATGATTTTACCGCTAATATAAAGTATATATTTTATTACAGCGAAATCATGGCAATGGTCATTAGGAATTTTTAGAAAAATATAATTTTATATATTTGTTACTTATGAAAGGATATAATAACAATTCTTTAAAAACATCTGCAATTTTTTCAGTAGAATATTTGATCTGCTTTGGATGTAGTTATTAGTCGAACCAGGATTTTTTCAGCCTGCTCTTTGTAATTGGGTCTGGAGGAGGTGGGATGGCTCATTTGTTGCCCAGATAGCCCGCAGGTTGTTGCAATGATAAATTATTGATTCAATAATAAGTTCTTTTTTGATATTTCAAAATTACTTTTATTCTGATCTTTAATTCTGATCGACAGTTGACGTATCTATATTGAAGGGAAACGTTTTCATCATTGTCTCCAACGTAGTTACGCCCGTCGGGGCTCAGACGAGCATTCGACATAATTTAACTTTTTCCTATTATCTTTATGCTGACGCGGTTAAGTGCTTCCCTCACATATTGCAGAGAGGGCACTTTTTTATTATAATTTGGTATCTTTTTAAGACTGGTAGCTTAAATTTGTATATAGTTCTAAACTTGAGGCAGTTTTGAGTAAATATTACATAATTTATTATTATCTATTTGGTGTCTTCTTTTCCTTTGACCACCTACAAAACTGTAGGTTCGTAACCATTAACGGTAGAAGAAAAAAACATGTTAATATCATATTTAGCCTAAAATAGATCTGGTAGCGAAGACACTACATAGTGTATGCAGCCATTTAAAGTTTAATATTAAAATGTACAGCGGTTACGGTCAATCAAACTGTTAGTTGGACCGTTATTATAGTTTGTACCACGCGCGTTCTTTGGGCGTGGTACATCGGTTGCTATACAACTAGCTGTGCGTGTTCTTAGCTTATATATAGCTTTTCGAGATTATTGGTTCTACCCCGTAAAGCATAAAGACGTTATACATCTACAATATTTTTCAATATTCGTCAAGCAAACCTCTAGCAGATTTTCCACAATACCTTTCCTACACAATCGTATTACGTTTCGAATGGCACTCTGTTTGATAAAGGTTAACCTGTGTCCGAAACTTGTCTCAAAGCTAGCTCGTAACCGTATCAACAATGTTCCGATGTTGTTTTGGAATTCAAGGATGAGCAAATATATCGAGTCTTTGTCCGTAGACAAACGTTGGTATAATCAGTAAACTTTGGGCGATCCTAATTTGATTATTGGCTCGTTTAAAAGTATATTTCCGCAGAAGGTACTGCCATTTTATTTACGATATTCATTTTAATATTATATAAATAATGTTATGTTTCAATCTATTGTACACGTTGTACTTTGATATCAATAATTTAGATTGATTTTCCGATATGTAAGCCTAATATTTTTATTAGGCTTAATATTTTTATTAGGCTTACTAAATTACGTAATAGTTGATGATGATAATACCGGAAATATCACGTGAGGCTTTAAAAATGTCTCAAAATCATCATTTCGACCATAATCCAAACAAAATGTGACATTAATCCAATTTTTGTGTATTGGGCAATTTCCAACAAAACAATTAAGTAACACCTAACCTACATATTTGTAAATGATTAGTCTCATTTGCTTGTTTTTGCCAAGTGATTGAGGTATATTTAAATCAATAAATATATACGGGACACATTATACAGATTGAGAGTTAGCCTCGAAAAAAGTTCGAAACTTGTGTTACGAGATACTAACTCTACGACACTATACTTTATAACAAATATACATCCAAGACCCAGGGGAAAAAAACGTTTTTCATCAAGACCTGACTGGAATTTGAACCCGAAACCTCCGCACAATACCTATCACAAACAAACGCACCATCGTGTTGTTACTAAAAAGATATATAAGTAAGCTTTATTAAAGAATCCGCGCCAAAAGAAAATTAAATCAAAGTCGCTGAGGTTCTCGTTAAAACTACGATAACCATTGAACAAAATAAACGGAGAAAAATTAAAACTCTTAGATAAAATTTTAAACGAAGCGAGTTTATAAGCTTTCTTGGAAAAATAATTTTGTTTGAGACATGTTTCAAAATGCTTTGGTTAAGTAAGGAGTCTTCCTAATTGAAAATAAGGTCAGGAGAGAATCTTATTAAATGGATTTCTCTGCTTACACATTTTAAAAGCCGTGAAGAGGAACTTTCGTTAAAATTACATGTATTTCGTTAAAAATATTAAATTAAAGTTGTAAGGACGCTAATACTTAAAGAACATTCTCAGGTAGAGATGAAGTACTTATTTCTTAATTTTCTCTGATAGAAACTACACTACGATACGATTTTATCTTCCAGATACTGGTTCCAGTTCCAGTTTCAACACCAACCCATTAGTGATATATTTATAAATATATATTACTTATAAATGGTGCGTTTGGGAACTAATATTAAATGGCAACTGTCTATTTGATAATACATAATTATATACATATAATCACGTCTATCTTTCTAAAGCCAACGGTCTTGAAAAGACTGATAAGCCGCGTTGAGCTGTTTGGTTTAATGATAGAATTGAGATTTAAATAGTGAAAGATTGCTAGACTATGGCCTAAAAGAAGAATCCCAAGTATATTAGCCTGACCCCTTTTACGACATCAATGGGAAAGATACGGAGTTGTCCTATTAGTTTTTCTATTGGTGCTGGGAACCACACGGCACTGTTAATAATTTTAATATAATAATTTCATTTTGTGTTTTATATAATAATTTTAAAAGAAATTGCGATCCCGATATTGTCATTGCATTAATTAGATTAAATGGTTTTTTTGTTTCGTTCACGTGTGTACCTACTAAGAATTACCTTACTCAGAATAATTTCAGTAGCATTTCCGATAAGCGACTACGATACGCGAGTGGAGCTGCGGGCAAGCTACTATAGATATCAAACAGTCGTAACCTGCGAAGCTCCAGTAACACTTATCTGCATTTCGACAACGTTCGAACATCGTTTTGCTCTCAAACACATCGCATTGCCGCCTCCGAAACCAACTCCAAGCCAAAGTTCCCCCAGGCCAAATCTATAAGACTGTTTTGCCACATGATCGCTTTCACGATTTGCCAACAAAATAAAGTATAGATACAAATAATAGTTATTCACAGATACAGTTAGTGGACACAAAAGAGATTTTGACTAACTATATATGACTTGATAACTGAACTTATTGTTTTTCAAGGGACAACCTGTGCCTTGTGCCGTGTGGTGCCCGGCACCAATACAAAAAAGAATAGGACCACTTCATATCTTTGTATAAAGATGTCGTAAAAGGCGACTAAGGGGTAGGCTTACAAACTTGGGATACTTTTTTAGGCGATGGGCTAGCAACCTGTCACTATTTGAATCTCAATTCTATCATGAAGCCAAATAGCTGAACGTGGCCATTCAGTCTTTTCAAGACTATTGGCTCTGTCTACCCCGCAAGGGATATAGACGTGACCATATGTATGTATGTATGACAAAGAGCAAAGGTTACCAGCGAGCCCCTCAGTTGCCAGTTTTGAATCTTACCGAAATCCACGAATCTCTCCGATGTTTTTACGGCGAGGGAGGGCAAGTGTATGTTTGTCATGATCCATTAACGGTAAGGTTTCCTTGCTATTTGTCACGGAAGTCAAACGGGTTTCGGTTCTGGCTAAATTGGACATAAACTTATGCCAAAAATATGATGACAGATGAAGACACAACCGGAACTAAAACTAGGAGTGTGCGCGAAAAAAATATAGTTATAGGTGTGCTTGAAAAGAAACAATTAATGTATTAAAAATATTCGAGAAAGAAATTCTTCTGGGATTTGGATAGTTTGTAATGTGGACGAGCATAGAAACTACTTCCGACCGAGAGTTGATAAAAGTACATATCTTACCACGTTCTCGTATTCAAACTTCGACAGTGAATATGAAACAGTTCCGTGTGAGACACCTACAATACTATTTTAACGGCAAATTGACTTCAGTGAAACTTTGTCGCTATTATATATTATATTTTGGAACTTTTCTCTTTGGTGCAGTGTGGTTCCCGGCACAAAAAGAAAAGTTTCAAAAGAACAGGACCACTCCATCTTTTTCTCATGGATGTCGTAAAAGGCGACTAAGGGATAGGCTAATAAAATTGGGATTCTTCTTTTAGGCGATGGGCTAGCAACCTGTCACTATATTAATCTCAATTCTATCATTAATTAGGCCAAACAGCTGAACGTGTTCTATCTCTTGTGTTCTTTTCAAGACTATTGGCTATGTCTACCCCGCAGGGATATAGACGTGACGTTATGTATGTATGTATTTTGGAACTACATCACATTTGTTAACTACCTACATGATTTTAAATAGTGCTAAATTCGTAATAATTTTTTTAAACAAATTTGATTATTAATCTGAAAGCAGAACGTATACTTAATGAAACTTAATGTAATGTACTTTGGATAATGATAAGAATTAAGTTATCTTTGATATGAAATGTGAAATAATCTGCGAACAATATATTAAGTAACTGTAAAACGTTTCTGATCGGGGACAGTCTGGTGAAAGGTGAAGTTGAGAGTGTGTGTATGATATATTAGGTATTAGAATAATGTATTAAGAAAAATATCATAACCGACTTCTTTATAAACCAAACGATATTTAATATGCATAACCAGGAAAGCTTTATAATTATTTGATAGTACATATTTCGTTACAAACCACATTAAATACGAGTATATTTCGCATCAGTCATATTTCTGATGAAACATATTTATTAAAATAATATAAATATTTTTGTGAAAAGGGTTAAGCATTTAATTAATTAAACAGTAATAATTGTGTCTGTATATTGATTTTAAGCTATCTTTTTGTATGTACAATATGATATGGTGAATCATAGGGGGAGCCTTAATTCTAATTTCATGAAAATCACACCGACAAGTCATGCGCATTAAAATATCACAAATATTTTTAAAAATTAAATAATTTATAAGTATTTATCTATATTTTTCCATCATATAACGTTAGGCCACTTAATTGAATTAACACACTGTGATAGTAGTGAGCTTATAATAAATATTATTAACCTATCTAATGCTTCTCAATACGTTCGCGGAAATAAAGTCACCAAAGACTTTGCCCATATAATAAAAGCCACATTCCCAGGAAAGCACATTTTGAATGATGGATGAAGACGGCGAGAGGATTTCCCGCTTCAGACCACACCTAATGTTGCTAGCAACAAAAATAAATATCACGTAGCCAAACCTTAATATGAGCCATTAAAATGTAGGATATTTTTTAAAGAAAATATTATTTTAAAGTATTTAATAACGAATTTGATACTACCTATTTATTTTTCATTTTTATTTAGTTACAGATTTACACACACTAAGTTATACGATAAATAGTTCAAATTGATTATAATTTAAAAGACGATTATTTAAAATAAAAGTTTGAACCTGCAGAAAAAAAAACTTACAGGTTATCTAACTTTTTTTTTTAAAATTCGGGAATTCATTTCCTCTGATTCCGCCAGAAACACCTACTTTACCACTAAAGGAAACATCTTTCATTTAGACAGAGAACCATTCACTTACTGAAACTCAAAATTTTTTCATAACGTCTTTAAATATAAAATATACTGCTTATATCAAATAATCATTTAGAATATTTTTGTTGCTGATGCCGAAATTGTATTCTGAATTACGTAAAAGAATCTTTTTATTTCAGTCTTAATTACAATAAAAACTGTCTTACTTTGAATTGCAAACGGGCAAAAATTCATGCCGCTGGTGTACCCAAGAACCAAAGTTTAGTATATTTTGGTGAAAAATTCTTATTTCTTTCTTATTTTAATTCAATACTTGTCGCGTACAGTTAGTAGATAGATACCAAATCCACACTTAAACGATTCTCATTGTTGAGAGACATTTTGCTTAAAATAAATTAAAAAATAAGTTTAACATTACAAAATCGTAGAAACAAAAAAATAAAGAGATGTAACGAAATAAATGAGATAATCAATAAGTTTCGTTTTCTCATGATAAAAACCAACTACTTAGGTACTTACTAAGTACAAGATTATACGAGACTTAATAAATTATTCGCTCTGCCGGTTCATGTGCGCAACGTCGAGTTACGTTAGATGAAATGTAACCACGGAAACACTGATAAGCCAACTTACTTAGACAGATATGTAACGTTCGGGATTAATAATTTTTAAATTTTACTTTCTATCTTAAGACTTTTGGGTGTAGGCAGCTGAAATTTGATGTGTATTGGAGCCCTGATAGCGGACAACAAACTAATGTGATCTAAAGTGGACGCTTCTTTGAGTCAAATACCACCGAGTGGACTACCAACGGCTCTTCACTATAAAGCAAAGCCTTAAAGAGACCTGAGGGGTTAAAGCAAGGTTGCCCAACGCCAATATGCCGCCAACATTTCTGAGATTCTTACAAGAACGCCATAGTGACCCAAAAAGAATCTTGACCGCAAGTTTTTGAGGTACAGAATCACAAAATAGCTAATTTCGTGATACAAATGTAAATAAAAAAAAACAAACGTTCAACACAGAGTTACTTGATAAGCGTCGACTATTTACCTAATTTGAGCAATTGAAGACAGAGCTAGTTCCCGGCCCGGGGCGCGCCTGACCCGTTTAATTTGATGTCGCTGCCTTGCCGTCTGTAGTCTCTGATTAACTTCCTGTTTCCAATTTCTATTAAATGCCCTTTGTTTCTAGTGTTTTAACCCTTTTACCAATAAAGGGGTGTTTGAAGTTTGACGTGTTTGCTATTGTTGTGTCCGCGCAGTACGTGTATATGTTAATTACAAAATTATAATTTTATGAATAAAATTGTTTTATGCCTTCACAAGGTTGCCGTGAGTGGCATAAAGTAAAAATGTTTCATAATTGAGTATCACGCGACTACATGCAACGACCCAAATAATTTAAAATATATCGGGTCTTAACGAGAATTGCCCGATATAAAGAGTATTTTAATGTAAGGTTAACGAGTTCCGGATCCTATCACTGCTTAATATTCCTCCCTAAACGAAAACAAATGTATGATTTACAGTATTCCGCTTATCTTTAGGGGCGGTTGATTTACACAACGCTTGATCACAACTGGTATCGCTACCAAAACTCCTATCTTCCAAAACAGCTATAATAAAGGCGCCAATCCATGGATATCCATACTTAGCTCGACATTTGAAGGGAAATTCGTCTAGTTGGTAAGGTTGTTGGTGTTCGGTAAATTTTTTTATCGTCTGTGTTGTCTATGTGATTAATAAATTGTAACAGTAGAACTAAAGATACTTGAACCTGATTTTACGACTAACGATCGGTGATACAAAGCCAAAAACTTGAGAGATAAATTGTTTATAGTACGTTTATATTATAAAAATTTTAAAATCAATACTCAAAAATTACAACACGATTCTTACGTAGAATTTTTCACAAAACCTCATCAGGGCATAAAGCTTAAATGTTATAATTTAAAAAATAAACTTATAATGCTTACTTAGTTTTAATTTACGTACAAACAAAATATTATTATGATAAAATTAAAAACAAATTATTTTGCATGAATAACGGAAAATTACACAGCCGATGCTATACTATCTCAGCAAAGCGAAGCATATCATACACAACAATGGGCACCCAGCATAATACTCGTAGCTCGCACTTATCTGTAAACACGTAAAATGAAACAACGGGCCCGCAGAGGAACAATATCGATATCCTTTCTTTTGCTGGTAAGAATTACCGAACACAAAGAGAACATGATAAACACTGCAAAATCAGCTTTTAAAACACCAGGGTTAATTATAAATTTAGATAACAGGACCTGTCGTTTTCCATTAATCTTTTGCTACAGAAATTGAAAATCAGGGACGGCGGCAGGTCGGGAAAATCGAGCGCTTTTTTACGACGAATTAATTAGTTGGTACGGGCGAGCTGTATATTTGATTTTCTTGTGGTTTTTAGGTCGACATCTCAATACGCTCTGATTTTTAATTTATTAGCTCTCAGTTATATTTTTAGCGTTGAAAATGGCTTTTATTAGTGCTTACGCTTGCATGAAAATGTTTAAAGTTCATTGATAAAATGTATCAGTAACTCTTTTTTTCTGTAGGTATGCAAAAGTAAAACTGTGCTAATTAGCGGTTTTTAATCAGCTTGTTTGCGAGAAGCTTACATCTAATCTCCGCAACCATTACAGGTTAACCTAATACGTATTGGTTCAATTATGGTTACTGATCCAGTTGCTTGAATGTGCGCGTTTCTTCACGATGTTTTCCCTCACCGTAAGAGCATCGGTTAGTATTCAAACTAATGTATATAACTTCTTCAATAGTCATTAATACATGGCCGCGGTGGAATTCGAACCTGTGGCTGTTTGCGCATTACGCATTCAAACCGGGCACCTCACCGATTTAACAACCACCACTTCAATTTTTAAATTAGTTATTTGTTAAAAAATGTTCAGTACTATTTAAAGTTAAATGCTGAATATTTCAAAATTGTTTACGCTTTCCAGTGTGAGTTATGTATCTCTATCATTTGTAAACTGAAATCCAATACAAGTCCAATACCAACCTAAAATATGACATTTTAAAATGGTTCAGTTTTACAACCGGGCAATTTATTAGAGTTTCTCCTCTGGGGTGCTATCGTTAAATTAATGTAACGTTATCAATACACGCTGTTGGGTTCTGCTATCGGTACAGCCATCAATCAGTAACTCGTTACAGAGTTGCAAATACCAATGAGAACGGTCAATATGTTTGTAAAAACTTTTCAGATCACTCACTTCCGCGTGGAAGGGTCCGTTCCGATAGTACTATTGAAGTTGTTTTTAACGGTTTATTTGATGTTGTATCTAATAATGGATTTTAAACGAAGTTTATTTGTCTTAGATTAAAAAGGAGAAATTAAATTAATAGAACATAGCATTGTGTGTTCTAAATTAAGGGTAGTAACTTTTTTGTAAGATTTTATTTTTACTTAGATGTATTTATGTTGAAAAGGAAGCATGAGGGATAATATTTCCATGATTTTAGATTCTTGTTTTGAAATTTTTAAATGATCCCTCTTTTCATTGCATTGTATTGCTTAGTAAATGTCCCTTTTTTTTTATTTAATCGAAAACCTAAACTAAACAAGCACATTATTTTACTAGCGGAAAGTAAGCTACGACAATCAACTGATAATAACATGAACAAAGTCAACCTCGTACGTAACAAAGTTATCTACGATATTGTTCAACAAGGTGTCTAACTTTCGGCAAATGTAATTTATTATGGGAAATATTTATAACATAATAGTCAAGAAGATAAATGACTGTGAAGGTATGATATGATGAAATAGCTTCCTTAATTACACGCCTGCGTGTTGTAATGGCAGGTCAAAGTTCTCAACTTGGCCCGGCCTGTACCGTATTTTATGAACCGGATAAGATATTGTCTGGTCCTGAAAGTTTGAAATTATAAGTTTAGTACACAAGTTACGAGTTGCCGTGTGGTTCCCGGACCTTAAGAATTGAAACCCTACATGGATATCGTAAAAGGCGATTAAGGGAAAGGTTATTTGGGATGGGCAAGCAACGTGCCATTTTTTAAATCATAATTATATCATTCATATAGAAACAGTTCGCTAAGAACTCTTCCTTAATAACTTTTCTTCAAATCCCTTGGCATTCGTTTGATCTTTTACTTTTATGACTAGCTAAAAAAAATGTCACATGCAACATTTTCTTCACAAAGTTTTATAAACACAAACATGTAGAGTAACGTGATAGTATATTTTGCGTTATGATTTTCGTCAGGCGTAGGTAGTTGATACTAGCTTTTACCCGCAAATTTAGCGCCACCTACAAAAGAATATAAATTTTCCGCAAAACCCACTGGAACCGTAGTTTTTACCCATTTGAAGCCTTTGTCGTTCTCTATCTCTTAAGTTTGAGTCCTTAATATATACTTACGTGAAATTTCAAGAGATTGATTCAGTAGATAATGCGTGAAGAGATAACAAACAAACAAATAAATTACTTGCACATTTATCATATTAGTCGGGATTTAGAAAAAAATAATCTTAAAGAAAAACACAATAGATAATATCTGTATATCCTGCAAATTGTGGACAAGATGTATGTACCTATAAGAAAAACGAAACGAATCGGTCACAAAAGTAAATCCGACAAAAGTGTCTGGTGAATAGATAAAATTGGAATAAAGACATTAGTCAAGGAATGGTAAACAGTCGGCCCAAAGGGTATTCCATATTAATTAACGTCGGGTAGAGAGGCGACGAAGACAAATGTTTCTACCTCAGTAATGTATTTTTCCGGGCCTTGCTACCATCCCGGATAAAACAAATGATAATCGGGGAAGAATGAAGTCGACATTAATGATGCGCTATTAATTGTGGGACCAACTGGCCCTCTTCTGCCAGATTTGGGTTACTATAACTATATTGCGACGGAGACTATCAACGATCTACTTATTGCAAAATAGTGGTGCTATTTTATTTGAAGTGAGTTTTTTGAAACCCTTTTGGAGTAAAGGGCAAATTATTTTATTAATGAGTTTACTAAAATCTGAATATATCTCAAATAAGAATTTTTAAATGTGCATATCCCTTACAGATACCTTCCTGTGAGCAAGACGTTGGACAAATGAACAACACAACAGTTTGAATCAGGTTAGATAAACCCTACCTAAGGTGTTTCTTGCATTGGGTCAACCAAACCTAACAAAGTTTAACTTGCAAATATCTATTGTGTTTTAAATACATACCAAACAGTGATGTCAGAACATCGTCTGAACCAACCAGAGCTTAAATTTTGAATTTCGAATTTGAAATTGGTATCTAATCAGCAGCAGAAAGTTTACCAGACTGTGCTCGTGATGGATGGCCAGAGGGAATGCGGTTGACGTCAGTATTGTATACGCAGTTATCTTTACTCAAAACTCAGGATTACTTGATTTGGACAGGTCGCGCATTAATCTTTACGAAATGTAGGTCAATTTTGATGTGATGTATTTTATTTTGTTCTCATCATACTGACTGAACATTTAATGTGAAAATGTGGTGCTTCATGCAGACAAACCCGTTTATCTAAGGTTATAAGAAAGTTTTTTTAAGAGAGAAAATAGTAACTGTCGTAAATGGGCGTGATACATATAAATACACCTTTATAGACCTTGCGCGGTAGACAGAGCCAGTCTCTAAAATACCGAAAGGCCACGGTCAGCTGTATGGCCTAATGATGGAATTGAGATTCAAATAGTGATGTTTCGTTGCTAACCTATTGCCAACAAGAAGAATCCCAAGTTTATTAGCCTATACCGTAGTCGCCTCTTACAATAACCAAGAAAAATATGGAATGGTCCCATTCTATAGTCCCGAGAACCACACGGCACGGGCATGGACTCGTTTTCATCGAAAAGGTCCAGAAAAAATTGCTTGAATTTCAGTTTTCAAGCTGCAATATTTCAAAATGCGATTAATGATTTATCGGCATAATCCCGGATATATCTAGAAGCTATGAAAGATTGTGCATGTCGGAATCATGCCGGTATTCGTTCGTGTGTTAGTCAGCTACGCTTGCATATCCTAAATCCGTAACAGAGGGATGATTGCTAATCACAGATTTGTATAAGGAAAATTCGCTTTACCACTGACCTGTTCTCAAATAGACGCATCAGGATGGAATTATAATAAATTTTCTTTCATGAAACAATAATTCATTATTATCTAGCATTTAGTAGGAATAAAAATCGTACTTTTCAGACAATCTGAATAAATCAATTGATAAATTAAGATGCCATTCAACTTATTCCGCCATTAAGTATTTGTGCCGTAGCTTGTTAGTGTTTTTTACAATTATTTCCTTTTCTAATAAATGCCGGAGTATCGTATCTTTTGATCTAAGATTGTATTCGTACATGTTGATGTTTGTGTTCATAATAAACATAATGTTTATATCAAAACTTGTGTCTACTGCCTTTCCCTCTTATTTCTGTTTACTTTCCACTCTTGCTTGTAACTCTTATTTTCATGTTTTTTTTTTCAACAAAATTAAATTAATATTTGTCATGTTTTCTTTTTAGCTAATGTTCAAATTGTCACTTTGCATCTTGGTTGTGAACAGAAAGGACCCCTGGCCTTTGTGTCCGTCACAACTTCCGAAATTTGTTCTCTATCTATACTAATATTATAAAGCTGAAGAGTTTGTTTTGTTTGTTTGTTTGTTTGTTTGTTTAAACGCGCTAATCTCAGAAACTACTGAACCGATTTGAATAATTCTTTCACTGTTAGATAGTCTATTTATCGAGGAAGGCTATAGGCTACATTTTATCCCGGATTTCCTACGGGAAACGTCAACAATGCAGGTGAAAGTTGAATGAGTCGGCCATCTGCGAGCTTTCCACGCGAACGCTGCGCAAACCAACAAAGATATAGTAAAACAATGTACTAAAGATGTGAAGTACTCATTTTTTGCCACAAAAAAGTCCGCGAGAGCATATATCTCTTAAGGTTTACTTACAATAACCACTTTTATGTTCATTTTTTAAGATTATTTTTTCATTAAAAACATAAGTTATTTTGAAACCAATTTTCTTTAATTCAGTATTAATCCTTATCCAAATAAATATGTTTATTACTTTCGGCTTTTCATGTAGACTAAAATTGCCATTTACAGTATATAAATCAGACGAATAGGTTTTGAGATATAGTCGTTATAAGCAATTTGCAGCGAAATATTTAATACGGCGAACCAGCGTTCTTTCTAATACGCGTGACCGCCTGACCGCCGAGGAGGATGTTTGCAAAAATAAATATAATGCCCAAAATAACTATTCCACGCGGACGAAGTCGCGGGCACAGCTAGTTAATCATAACTGCTACAATTGTAGATATCTCAAATAGTTTTAGCTGCGCAGTCATATTTTAAATCGCCTTTATATATGTATTACATAGACTTAAATTGCATTTGTTTATTTTTCTCACAAGCACACGACTCATTCCTAAAGAGTTCGATAATATCTTTGCATATTTATTTTACTTCATCTGCATTCATCAATATTTTTATTTTATTTTATTTCACTTTATTACATTATCAGTGGACATAAGCCGCTTTGGTCAGGTCGAATGATCATAGCAACTGAACGCATTGTATCCGGGTTGCAGTGAGCAGAAACTACGATGCAAGATTCAAGCTGTCTGAATGCACTTGCAAGCCGATTGTTCTAATCGTCTATATAATATTATATAGTGCGAAAATGAGATAACTTTATCATGATTTTGTTCCAATAGTGAAAACAAAAGCGGCGTTCCAGTTTATTTTAGATTGTTGGCTCTGTCTGCCCTAGATAAGATAAGATGTACGTAAGTATACAAAATAAATTCAACGAAAATAGCACTTAATTAATATATAATATAGTATAGGAAGTATAATATGTTTATTATACATAATTATTATCACACACACAAAGGTTCTCTGCTTAACCCAATGGTAGACTGTTGGAAAATGCTATAAGCATAAAGTCCGCCTATTGAACTTTACAAAATAGAATACAAAATAGTTACAATAAAAAATAATAAAAATAAATAAATAAATATTTACTGTTGTAATACGTTATATTTATTTCTTCTTCCATAAATAAACAAAGGTAAATTATCATTATATAACACCTCAAGATTAAAATGACAATATTTTATTAGGCTGTGTTGTAACATTAGTCTAAATCCTAGACTCTTAATCAATTTTTTCATTGAAATGTCTCACAACCTAAATTTATAATTATGAAATGCGTCAACTGTGAGGTTTATTTTCATAATTTGTCTATTCACAGGCACATTTAATTCACGCTATTAAATTTATCTATGATTTCGTTTTCTTATCATCATATTAATGGCTTTATTTGTCACTGCAGAATTTTATGTATTTTGCCAGGGTCATGCAGGGTCAAAGCAGTGAGAAGATTTTGGACCACATCTTTTATAATGCCAAGGAAACTTATCCCTTCATCCACTTAAGATATTTTGCTGAATTTATTGGAATATGTTTGACTCGTACACTATCATATAGTTCCGTACGTTCTGGTAAAATTTTCTATTATCGCATCTACGGCCTGGAAAGAAATGAGATAGTAAAAGATATGTACATTGCAGGCAGATGAGGACTTTTCCTCTAATTGTACCAACAAGTAGCATAAAAATGTATTTTTCCATACGTATGGAGAATGAAGATATAATTTAAAAAGCTTTTGTGATCAGATGCACACCAATCTTTGGAAACACAGACACTCAAAAATATCAAACGTAATTCGAAGTTTAAGTTTGGTCGGCCGAGGTTAGCTAGTTCCAAAATCAGTAGGTATATTATACTCGTACATATAAACCAAAGAAAAACATATTATAATACCTAAGACAAGTTAAACCAAAGATTCTAAAAATATATCTCTGAGGCTTTATTATGTTAAAACCTTTTAAAGCTTAAAAGCTGTGTTTATTTATTCTCCCACAAAAGCGCAGAATTTCCCACATGAACCGCCGAAAACATCATTTGTTTTTCCTAAGTCCAAGTCGTTAATTTCCTAATTACAGTTTCAGAATAAAAACCTGTTTTTGTACTGTCCCGCCGTCCCTTCCGACGCTACAATCCCGCCGGAAGGTTAATGGAAGAAAAAATACTCTGTACAAATTTGAATAACATTTTTCTCTGCTTCGTACCAAAATTAAGTCCTCTGCCCCTGCATCTACGGGTTTGTTTAAATTACTGAAGTGAATTTCGTGATTCGCTTGTAATATTCAATTTTATGTTCATTCCGGTGCTTGTTTAACTGTTCTGTTCCTTGTTTTATATTAATATTTTGTTACGCTAGTTCGAGGGAACATTTTCATGAAGAATGATTTATTTCGTTTTGAATGAATCAAATGCATGTTTTTATACTTTACACACTTTTTGTATAACCGAAAGTTATCTTCGTCTAAGTAGGTTTATGGCTTTTAATTATGTCGATTTTGGAGATAACTCTCAGTCCACTTTGACCATGAAGCAGGAACGGGAAACTACCATAATTGCGTTTACTCTTCACAGTTGTCTTCTATTTGTCTGGCCTAAATTTAAAGATTTCCTCCTAACATATCGTCGAAACAAATGTTACTTCTCTTCACCCAGTTATGAACGAGCAATTAGACGTACATAAGACAAAGACTGAACTGATCAAAAAAATATGGGTATGGCAATATGTTTTGTAAAATGACACACAGTAGCTGGTTAAGAGAAAATATACTTACTTCCGCTGTTAAAACTTTTCGATTCCCAGTCTTAAAGCTAATCAAGTACTCGGTTTCCCATGACACAAGCACAATAGGATTTTAGTTGTGAACTTTGTTAGGGAGGCCAAGATTGCAGATTTCCCATCGGACCTATGCCAGTTTCAACTTGCGGACTATATCGATAACTTACTTCGACGTTCGCTTAGATATTTATATCACTGATGCTTTGATGATAAGAATTTAAGTAATTTAGCTCTCTTCTTATGAGGCTCATTCCGGGTTTTGTCAGTTATTTGCCTCCAATTTCGGGGTCTATTAAAGACAGCATGTTCATTATTCACACGAGTACATATATAATTTTTCCTCAATATAAGAACATCTGTTAGTAATAAAACAAATAGTAATTGATACATCGCTGCTGTAGGATTCGAATATGTGTATAATCTTAACCATTCGACCACCGACGTTTTGGAATTACTTTCTGCTGTAAAAAGACAGACACAATTTGTACAATGCTTATTGTTAAAATATTGTACAGTGGGTACAGTACACTCTCAAGAATCGTAGTTCTGATCTGATCAGGACGCTTTGCTAAATTGTAGAAGCTTTTCAGTTTTTAAGTGCAATTCGTGTGGTATCAGTGTTAGCAGTGACTAATGCCTGCATTTCAGTCTCAACAGTTTAAATCGATCAGAACAATCGGATAACGAGTATCTTATCTGTCTCTAAAGACAAACAAATGGAGTCGATTTATTATTTCACTTGTTTCTCGCTCTCGCGGGACAAAGAAACGAATTTGCTGTTATATTGTTTTTGCTTTTGGCCCTAAACATGTTTGGAAGTACTTATTTATTAGTTTATTTTAAAGATTCATGCATAAGCGACGAACATAGGATATAAATCTCTCTACGACTGCATATGATTTTTTTTCCTGAACAACGTTGATTATTGCAAAAGATTACCGCAAGAAGCGGTCAGAGAAAATATCTCCGCGTTTTTATTATAGTTAGTTGAATGTGTAGGTAGATCCAATGTGAAAAGTTCACGCAAGTTGCGCCTAGTATCACTTAAATAGCAAATTTACAGTCAAGCGCAGATATTTATGAAAATAGCTACGTGAACTTCGCCTTCGTGGAAATTTCGCAATAAATGTTTACCCTTTGTGTTATTACAGATTATATTCTACCCGTGTACTTGGTGAATTTTATCAAAATCCATAAAAAAAAAATAACAAACTCATAAAATGTCTGAAAAATTTAATAGTACGATTTCTCTTTAGAAATGATAAAGAGATGACAATCTTAAAAGAGTATGACAATTGTATGAATTCATTTCTAACCAAGATCATAGAAAACGTGAAAATGTTATGAGAATGATATGAATAAAATTTGTGAAACGTACAACGAAGAAACCTCGCTAGCATTCACTCATTTATTTTCATAATCATTTTAACACACTTGTTGAATTTTCTCTTGCTGTAAGAACTTATAAAACATCTACACTATTAAATCATCATTTAAATTACATGCAGTCCAGCTTCGAAATGTAAAAGTTAAAAGTCCACTTTGATACATAAGAGAACTGCACCATGAAATCAAATATTGTAACGTAGTTATCTCAATTTCTATTTTTTTTGTATCGCGTAGGAAATATACTATTCTATCTGAATCAAATTTACAGAAAAAAAATATTTTTAATTGTGGACAGAGGTAGTCTCTGCCTACCCCTCCGGGAAAGAGGCGTGATTTTATGTATGTATCTCAATCACCAAATCACGCTTAAATTAAGTAAATCGCGAGACAACTCATTTTTCCATTTTCCATGATCTCTTATTACTACTCCCTTCTATCTTTTTCCATGAATGTAGGCAAATAGAGCATCCCATTGGGTCAGATAAGCAATTCTGATAGGATCGTGGCAAATCAGACATTCCCCAGACATAAGCGGGGAACCGATTCGGGTCACAGAATGAAAATATGGCATTGGAACGACTACGTTTACTATTCATCTGGGAATGCTCTTTGTTCATTTTAATATTACGAATTTCATGGAGTGGTATTATACGGTGAGCTTTACTTATAGTTCGTAGTCACAATAACTCTGACAGTAGGTATACTTTAAGACCCAATTTGGTGTTGAAATTTGTTTAATTTCACCTATTTAACAATGTCATATTTTTATTTTATTGAAATATAATAAAGAAAACACTGATTGATTGCACTTGCGTCCAACGCACAGCCATAACTGCTGGGCATTGAAACTTGGATTACCCTAAATTACAGCCAGAAGAAAATACATGCGCTTTTTTGTTTCACGCGGGTGGAGTTGCGGGCATCTTCTACTCAAAAATAAATAAAACAATTGCGCGTTTATTATCATAAGAGCCTTTCAACCTTCGCTGCTTCTTCACCACATAATAAAGTAATTATTAATACATTTTGATTTCTGACTCATCGGCTTTCCTGCTATAAATATATCCTTGTATCTTTCTCGAAAGTCATTTCGATGACAATAACGTACAATAATAATATAATTTATTCCACTGCTAAAAAGCCAGTCATTTTTGAAGATTAAGGCTGATTCAGTTTCCTGGAATCATTTTATCGACCAAGTCACATTGCCACGCATCTCCGAAAACCACATTGTTGTGTATTGTTTGGTGTGAATAATGGAACCGCCTTAGAAAATAATCCCAAATATCAGAACTCCATATCCATAATTTACTTTTACAATCTGCGCGGGAAGAACTTCAATGCTATCAAATCAGTATGGAAGCTGATACACTAGATGAATCTCATTCACCCCATAGTCACTTTTTATGACATCCATGGACAAGATTGGTTCCGTTTTTTAAACATACTTGTACAATCATGTATTATCCCTCACAGGGAAGACAGAGCCAACAGTCTCAAAAAAATTAAAGGCCATGTTCAGTTGTAATTTACAATTTACAGCACCGGGAACCGTAATCGTACAGCACTCATTTCCAGTAAACTTGCCGGAAATTTATCTATTTTAATCATATCATATAAAGGGTTAACCGCAAAGGACCCTCAATTCGTAGTGTTGGAGTCAGACCCTAAGCAGGATGCAGTGTTAATTGGATATGTCAGATGCCAGTGGCTTTCCCGCGCTGAGATAGTTTCCCAGCTCGCTTACAAGACGACCATTATTAGAATCTAGATGTTGTCACAGCATGTTCTAGATACGGAGAAATAACACCCCTTAATTTAATTTATTTATTTAATTATAATTAATTTATTTATGAACACAAAGAAAATTATACATACATAAATCACGCCTCTTTCCCGGAGGGGTAAGCAGAGACCGCATATTTCCACTTGCCTACTTCTTCTTTCACTTCATTCACTCATAACTCTCTTCATGCAAGCTCGTCAGTTTCAAGTACTCTAATGACCTAACCTTTTGCTAGAACGTCTCCGATTTGATCAAGGTACGTTCGTCTCGGCCTTCCCTCTCAAACAGTCCCATTCACACTCTAATTCATTCCACTTTTCATACTTATTTCAAAAAATCTGCAAAATCTTAAGATCCGGTTATTTTTAATTATCGCTAAACATATCGGTACTGTCTTCTTGTAAGTATGTTTGTAGGAGACTGGGTTGATGTATTGATTAATTAATCTAACAAAGTCATTAGAGGCCGGCCATTCGTCACTCTTCTTTGATGCCATTAACAGTACATTCGCACAAGATTTTCGAAAAAAATTGTGTCATCTTTGCTCTGAAATGGAATAATATTGAAGCGGATTTTTTAAATTATTTGTAAATTTCAATACTTGCCCGCAGAAATAGACAGAGCCTACGTCTTTCTACTCGGCTCCTGCATACTTCTGTCACTTCATCAACATTTGTAATTCACTTCATGTAAGCTCATCGCTATACAGTACTTGACTTGACTTTTCGCCAGGGCGTCTCCGTTCCCGTTCTCGTCCTTGATATTAGGATTAGGTAATGTTTATGAATGAATTAAGTTCCTTTTTCTTTAATTCATATAGATTATGCACCTTATGACGATCAAGATTATCATATAATTCTATGCGATTTATCATACCTAATTACTTATTAAATGTACTTATGGGTCATTGTAGCGTAGGTGTAGTAAACATAGTATGAATATTATTGTAATGACATACACACATCACGCCTTTATCTCTACAAGGTAGACACAGTTAATAGTCACAATACTCTTAATGCTTAAATGATAGATTGAAATAAAAGGATAGGAAATGAGATAAAGTCGGTTACTAGCAGAGGAATTTCAAGACATTAGACAAGTTATGCATATTTTGGGTTGTTCCTAAAATTTCACTCGTCGTACATACATACATATAGTCACGTCTATATTCCGTGCGAGGTAGACAGAGCTCACACACTGAGCTAACAATCTTCATATTTTTGAAAATGTCAATCGATTTCCATTGATATTAGCTTCATCGATTGTAGGTACTAAATTTTTTTATAATCCAAAACCTTCTTGGTCCTGGCTAAAGATCAGGTCAAGAGTATCCTAAATCGTCACGATTGCATTTAGTTTATGATGAACAAGCGAAAGAAATAAACAAGGATCGTTTAACCGGAAAGATGTAGTCTCTGCCTAGCACTCTGAGAAATTGTATGAATTATATGATTGGACAATGAACTGAAGTAAGTCGTCTGTTCCTGTGTGTTCTTGTACAGACTCTCATATTTCAGGGTTGAAGTATTTGTATCTCATCAAGGACATTGCAGGGGGCCAGGAGTGGATCCTGTTAAGTCTGTGTCAATTACGAAAAGTACACCTGTCTCGAGAGTTAGGGGAAAACTAGACATACCTATTATAACACCCTTTTTTTTAACAACCTAAGTTATATTTTCTGGTGCAATCTCTGTGGATTCTGTGTTTGATTTCTACTGAAATAATTACCAAATTGTAAAGTCCTTGTTATCATGCATGAAGGAAATAATGAGTAAGAAAGAATTTGTGAAATGTAATAAATTGAAAGGAACTAACAAAGGTACTGTAACGGGGGACGTGGGAAACCTATATAAATAAAACTTTACATTTAGTGACTGTTTTTATTTTCCTTGTTAATCTAGAGTTAATATATAACTATTCAATGGAAGAAAATCTGAAAAGGATCATATCTACACATCCTGTTTTTTAAACTGAGAGCGTTTTACTTTTTTTTTAAACATAACCGTTTTTTATTTAAAATAGCAAGTAGTGTTCACCACTTTGTTGTACTGAACACACCTAAAGGGGGAAAAAGGTGAAATAAAAGTAGTCATTGAAATTATTATTAATTCTAAATATTCGTGTAATACTCTTCTTTAGGGGAAAGTTCACTCATTCGTCTCACATTTGCCGCAATATCTAATCACAAAACCTATAACTGCGGCGACTGCGGTGAGTGCTAGGCGGTTACATCTGCTTTTAGCTAACTGGCCCGTATAATTTGCATTCAAGACAATTTTGTGTGTTTATAGTTGCTAATAGTCTTGGAATTCTTCCATTAGGTAGGACTAGCAACCTGTCAATACTTATTGAATCTTAATTACTTCATTGAGCGGTGCAGTTGACTGTGGCCCTATAGTATTCATATCCCTATAGTTTATATTGCATGGAGACATCTCATTCTGTTAGTACCAGTTCCACCATAAGCTGTCTGCCCTCAAGACGTGGTTTCCACTAAAATTTAATTGCCACGCTTCTCGTAGGTTCTCAATATTCATCAATCTTTCCTGAGTACGACACGTAAATATCAGGCTTTCAATGTGAGGTTTATGCAAAAATAAGTGTCCTTAACATGTCTACATTCCATACGACTTATTAATAAATTCTTAGAAATCTACTTATGAAGCCATAGCAAATGCACTAGAATTGTTGGATATTAGTATTTTTATCTATATGTAGATTAAACAAAAAATATAAATAGCTTTTACATAAATATAAATAAACTAGGTTAATAATGTAACAAACCGAGTGGTAAAAACGTCGTATTATCCTAATTGCAGCCAATTTCCTAAATATCCCCACGTATTGTGCTGAAACTATAAAATACGCATTTATTTCTTTGAATACGAACTCTGCGGCCCAAAATCGCGATACGCGGTGTTTTAAGTCCCGAATGCGTAGGTATACATTGTTCGTTGGCAAAATTAAAACGACACTTCAAAAGTTAATTAAGTAGGTACCTGGCATTAATGAAGTTGATAATACTAAAAAATCCTACCGTTTGGTCTACACAAATAAATATGTTTAACATTATTAAACACTACAAAAATACAATTGTAATGAAGACACAGAATCCTAATTTCAACCAATTAAGCAGACCGCAGCCAATTTCCTAAATATCACCATCGGTAGTGTTGTGCTCAAATCATAAATCACGCATTTATTTCGTTGGGCACGGAGTTCTGCGGCCTAAAACCGCGGTACGTGCTTATCTGCTATTTGCAGAACGCTGTTACAGCGGTTACGAAACATTGATAAATATTGGGGTGTAAACTGGCACAATCTTAATAAAATAATCGATTTATCAAAGATGCTTGTTAGGTATTTGGAGTGGCCTTTAAATTTACAGTGACAGTCAGATTGAATAAGCTTATTATTTGAATTCATTTAGCAAGTATGACCTGCCACAACCATAATCTCCGAATCCACTATTAAGCATCTGTCACAACACTTTCTGTGGCACAACGGCATTTTGCACATCATGTCTTCCTTAAACACAGCCCATCGCCTATAAGAAGAATCCCAAGTTTATAGCCTTGCCCTTAGTCGGTTTTGTGGCATCCATAGGAAAGATATGGAGTGGTCGTATTCTTAAGCGCTGGGAATCACACGGCAACTAATTTACGATGCATTATAATATTATTAATCTGAATCATTCTAATATTATCAATATGCCATGCCGACATCGATCTTAGCCATGCAGATATACATTATATAGTAATAATTAAGCCACAGGACTAAGGCTTAAGGTGTTCTGTAAACAAGGAGCACATCCATCAACGCGGCTTAATGGCTTATCCAAATCAATTAGAAACTTGAAGCGTATGCTCCGTATTAAATCACACTATAGACCGCACAAAATAAAATCGATGGTGAATATTTTTGAAAAACCTTTTTTTGGAAATAAGTTGAAAGTTTCGACTTAGTTGTAGTTCTATTTTTCCTTTTCTGGGCATAATAGTACGTAGTTTTTGCCACTTAAGAATAGGGCCGCTTTATCTCTTTCCCAATGGATGTCGTTAAAGGCGACAAAGAGAAAACGCAATTTTATCTTGTGCAGTTTTTACCATTACCCAATAAGAGTTAGATTCCTCTGTAAAGGTTGCAGAGGTCTGACGGGAGAAGTTATACCTCAAAATGCATTTGCAATGCACCATTTCAGTTAAATGGGAAGCCCACGCAAACATAAATTGGTCACCCATTTAAAAAGCAATATAATTTATTGAATAAAAAATAACAAATATTGAAAACAACATGGCGCCAGAATATTATTCAGATGATGTTATTTTTTAATGCTCCAGTTTTAAGATTATTCAAGTAAGTTTGTCAGTAAGAATATAATATGGGTGGGTATGTAAAATATCGTGTATCAAAAATTTTAATAGAGATGATATGAGTACATATGTACCTTCTGGACAAAAATATGTAGTACGTTTTACAAATATAGTTTAATTGTAAATCGATAAAGGTACAAAAGTATAAAGATCCGTTTACAGGTTTAAAATTAACTGTGGGATCAAAATTGTTTATTTGTAACCTAAATCAACTCCCTCAGACTGTAATCCTCAATATTTATTACAATATCAAATGTCTCTCTTTCGTCATAAGAAGCAAATTTGCATGATCACATCCGCTTATTATTTTGTAAATAAATCTGTATCAGGCTTAATGTTGGTGATATTTTTTAATCTGTTATTTTGTGAACATACAGCATCTGAGGTCATCGAAACATGCGGCCTTGTAAGGTCACCGACCAGGAATATTGAGACATTTTTGTATCAACCGAAAATTAAATTTATTGCTTTATAAATAAAATACAAATTTAAACGATTTTACAAAGATAATAAAACTTCTGCGTGTTAGAATAAAACAAAGCTATTCAAACTAGGGCAGTGTCATGATTGTTTTGGTGACGATTCATTATTTAATATATTTTTTTCTGCTTAATAGTTTTGTTTGTTATGCTCATGTTTACATTTATTATGAATAAATTCCTTAAGTATTTACGTCAATCCTATACTAATAATAAAGTCTGAGAGCTATGTAATAATTAGGCTTATTTTTTTTAAATTTGGATCTTGCCCCCATTTCATCACAAACTCATAAAAATCGGAATATTATAGTTTCCAGAAACCAAATAAAATACTTATTCACTGCTTAGCGATATTGCCATTAGCCACATCCTTTTAGATTAAATTAAAATATTTGATTAATGTTGTACATACTCATAGTCTTTGATTTGTAGAACGTAATCATTTTAATAGGCAAAATAACTGTAAAACTCAAAGAATAAGGCATTTATTGTTTAAATTTTATCTAGGTTTGAAATACTCATTAGTTTCAATTTTCTATTCATGCTTGAATCTCGGTTAGATAACTGTTATTTTTTTGATTTACTGACTAAGTAGGCAGGTTTAAATAGGATTTACTAACAATGGTCGATATGGGAATATTAATGATAAGAGATAGTACAGACAGCGTACAGCAAGTATACCTGTCCAAATATCTTACAGTTAAGTGACTTTAATATAGATATATTAAGAATTGTGTTGTCGGTACGTTATTGAAACTTTGTTCGATGAATGGCTACAATGAAAACGTAATGACGATCGATTGTGGAAGTGTTAATACCCCAGGGCGTTGCTGTTATTTGAATTCAACATAAGAGCTCTCAAAATCATCATGACTATCATGTGTGTTCAAAATACCGTTAATTTTAATTGTAATTTGAAGTCTTATAAAAACACTTTGATGGGTATCAAAATCATGTTACTGTTTGAGAGCTTCCATTATGATTACGGCATTTAGATTTGATATTAATTATTTGAGATTTAATACTAATTTGTTATCTTTTAGATATAATAGAGTTTCGCTCATGGAAGATGCTATTTTGACAGTGTATAAAAAAGCTTTGATGGCAGCAACACATAACCATCTAATTGAAGAAAGGTATATGATATATCTCTAAAAAGTGTTTCTGACCCAATGGTTATACATTTGAATCCCACTGTATCAATAGTATCTACTATTCTAATTTACGTAAATTTGTTTTAAACATTGTAGGAAAACGTGCACATCTAGGCAACTGCATATATGACACCATAACATTTAAACTTGTATCCTGCAAGACAATATAAATATATTAATTTCATATTTTATAGACGAAAGTACTGCATTGTCCATTTTAAAAAAAGTTGCAAGGATACCACGTAAGTAATGAATAAATTTAAAAATTAAACCTACAAATACAGTTGTGTTTTTCATAACATTTTGCCATAACACGGAAACGCAAACTTTAATATCGTTTTAACTTCAAAATAAATTAAATACACATAAAAGTGTCTAAGTATCGGATCCTGTTTCGCAGTTGAAACAGTTTACATGCCGTGGCGCCGTTCTCAATGTGTTCGTCTGGCACATAACACCAGCAACAGGAATACGAAAGAACGCGTGGAATGCACCAGCTATTAATTTTATTTTTGGGACTTAGGTTGCTTACATACAGGTTTTTTAGTTTAAATATTTTTAGTGTCTTTTAGTTGGTTCTTTTACATGGCCTTTTAAAATAAGACAACTCAATGTCTTTCCCATGTCGTAAAAGACGACTAAGACAAACTCATCTAGTGTTAGCTTTCACGCCTGGTAGCGAAGAAAAACATTGTGTATGCCAGTTGCTTTTCTTCTCGTGCAGATTGTAAAGTCAATTACATTGATTGAAAACATGGAAGTATATTGGTGCACTGTTAGTATTTGTAGTCAGTCTAAACTTTTAGGTAATGCACTAACAGCCTGTTCTATCTGAAATTCAATCATTGGGCCATGCAGCTGAGACAGCGCCGGCGTGAGAACAATTATCACAGTATGAGACGCGTACTTCTTATACACAATAATTTACCGAACACCTGATGAAATGGGAAATAACTTTGACCTAATTACAAAAAGCAATAACATAAAATATACCGATGATTTTAAAAGGCGTGTATTTATCGTGAAATGTTAATTGTAAGCACGCCCTTATGACATGGGCGTCAAGAGGAGGCGCCAAGAATCCCCGGTACGAATCACATAAATACATTACTTATTGTGGAGTCCCGTTCAAGGAGCATAAATTGTGATTTGCAAGGATACGAAAATGTATAAAATTCAATCGGATATTGCATTACATTGGAAATACTAATAAAGATTCTACTTACGGTTAGGCTTTTGTACACGTGCGTGAGTGCAAGGAAAGTTAAGTTTATTTGAAACGCAATGTAATTAATGCAGTTGATTTTATTTGACTAAAAAATGTATATAATTAACTATTTTTTACATATGTTTTAGATGTGTCTCCGTGGATATAGATAAGGACTTAATTAGATAAAATAAAATTAAAATAATATCTACATACTTACAAATTGAAATTTTAATATTAGTTTAACAATTCTCCCCTGAAAAGTAAATGACACACAAGAGATACTATCGCATTATCTGTATAAAATATTATTGAACTTTCCCTATAAGGTACCACAAAATCAAATAGAGTATAAAAATGCTTCATGATGGCACCAAGTCGTGTCGCTCAAACCACGATATGATAAATATCAGAGTACATTATAATTGATTCCACAAAACCTGTCGGATTTATCCCAGTAACTCGAGGCCACCTTTTCAAAAGTCGGCTTGTTAAACGCATATTAGTCTTCCTGTATCGCTAACTAAGCCTTAAAACTTGCTTTAAGTAACAATAACTGACCTCTCGTCGGAAATACCTTAGCTATTATGAAACTGTTTTGATTATTAAACATAGATTTTTTTACCTCTGTTAACAAAGTCATTTTTAAGTGATTATTTACACCGGTCAATTTATTAATTTGATTTAAGATGAACAGGTCAGCCTATATCAATTTGTAGAATTTATTTGTTGTTAATGTTAGGAAATAGTTTTTATTTCCTGTGTTTACGTTTATATATATACATTGTAAATTGTTGTTAGTAATTCATTAAAACATATTTTGGCTATATTGTAATGGTACGATCAATTTAGTCAACAATAAAAATTAATGATGAATACAATAAATGTATTCCATAAAGAAGATCCATAACAAACCATTTCTGCATGACAAATTGTAGAACTGAAGCACTATTACTGATATTAATCTCCATTAGTAACACGATGTTTGCAAAATTATTTTTAATATATTAAACAAACAAAAATTGATAAAAAAAAACTTTTGCAAAAAAGGAAGCAGACTCTTCTAATAAAATGTCATGGTTGGTGGGCGCGAGCGTGACACTGGCTGCCAAAATATCGAGTAAGGTCAGAATATAAGGTCAAATTCCAATGCACCTGCGTCATTTTCGATTATACTGATCTATCTGAAAGACTAGTTTTACAGGAAGCTGTATAAGTGATGGAAGTAACGATTCTGTATGCCTTGTTAGATGGGCATTCTAAAATATAACAAGGATATTTACCTACAGGCTAATATTTCAAATGATTATTCCAAACAAAGAATACAGTACTTAGTGGTTATTGAATAGTTTTTCATTAGATACACCATCACTGTACATTTGAAAATCTTTAGAGTGCTTTTCAGTTGGCATAGGATCATATTGTATTGGACGACAAATACATGCAGTATTTGCATACACGAACTCTTTTAGCCAAAAACTTGAAACTGAATTATTTCTTCAAAAAGCCACGTTGATACATATATGTATATTGTAATAATAGTTAATTTTGTAATAAGTACTTTTATAATTGGATTTGTAACCCCAACGGAAAAATATAGACAAAAGCAAAATTTTATTTCAATTTTTTTCCTGTCTCGCTTATGTTCATATCTCAAGCGCATTCTCCGTTTAATATCCTTGAACTTGCCAAAACAAGCCCTGACCACAAAAACTGTGTCTCAAACTTCGAATGAATATTTGAGCCTGCCTTCATAAAATCTCTTTAGGACAGTTATTGCAACCATAAAATCTTCAAGCAAGCTGGTTTGAAACCCACCCCATCATGGTAAAAAAAACAATACCTAAGTTTTATTTTGTATATTTTTTGGGTGTGTCAGAAGGTCGAATGCCGATGCATTTATTTTCTTTTTTGTCTTCAGCCATTGCCCTCGGGGTAATAATACAACAATTATAGTAATTACAGATATGTCACATTAAACTACTTTTTATTGAACTTGAAGATTACTTATTAAACATTGCCCACGACTTCGCTGTAGTAATGGTCGGTAATAATAGTAAATGTAGGAATAGTAACACATGCACACATATCACGTCTTTATCCCTTACCCGTAAACAGAGCCAAAAATCTGGATAACTTAGTAATGGAACTAAAATTCAGAAAAAAAAAATTCATTAAACTCAAAAATAATTCAGGCAGGTGGCATATTGTTAAAAATGGTAATCTATACAAATCTTTTAAATGCGAATGTATGTTTGTGTGTTGGTTTGTTCATCATTCACATCAAAACCACGAGAAGGACATCTGACGCAGACGGAGCCGCGGACGACATAAGGAATAACTAGTAAGGAATAAATAAACAAACTTAATTTACCTCTGTCAATAAAACAAATAAAAAGAATGGTGAACTGTTAGATAATGCTTTTAGCATTAACTTCCGCTATTTAATCATATTATGTATAATAATACATTTCTGTGCAGTGACTATTTTGTAATTTATGGTGTTGACTCGCGAACGAGCTAACATCTAACGGATTTTATGATTGCGCTGATTTAATCAGTACCTTTCTTTTGCAAATTCATTAATCTGCATTTTTGTTGATGTGGGGAATTTATTAGTTCGTAATGCCTGTCAGCAAGATACGACTTATAAATAAAATTTAAAGAGTACAAGATGTAATCATTTCTACTTACATTGATATTATAACTGTTGTTGACTTATAAAGCGATTGAAATAATAGAATTCGGATATGATTATTTTGTAAAGGCAACTGATTTATGAACATCTCGCCCATGATGATCTTTATTGTGTTCTCGAGCTTTTGTAATTGTTCGGTGCTTTGTTCACGTGAATTTGGGTTCAGAACAATTTCCCATGTTATACCTTCGCGCAGGTTTTGTGAGATATGGTTGAGGAACTAGTTACATACAAAAATACATATAATCACGTCTTTATCCCTTGCGGGGTAGACAGAGCCAGCAGTTTTGAAAAGACAGACGAGGGGCACTTTCAGCTGTTTATAATAAAATTCTTAGTAGGAATAGGAACTAGTTAATTGCATAATTCATTAAAATTATTCCATTTTAGGTTGTTTAAACACTACATACTTACATACGTAAAACTAAAAACATGCCTTCTTTCAATTGCCGGTTAAAATCGGCACATAAATAGTGAGCTGCGTATGCATTCCTTACATTCTCGATTCGAAACAGGATTTAAATTCCGGTGGCGCTTTTTAAGGCGTTGGGAGCGATACCTACTTGTTATCACGAACTGTTGACAGAACGTAAATTATGAACAAAAATAAAAAAGTTGCAATCCGGATGCTACCTTATCGTGTGGAACCAGGGACTGTAAACAGTCACTCTGTTTTCTTTCGGTTATTTTTATAATACTCCATACGAACTTTTTCAACATCATCATTTTTGGGATAATCTTTGGATTCTTCTTTTAGGCAATGGGCTAGCAAACTATCACTATTTGAAACTCAATACTACTATTAAGCCATGCAGTTGAAAATGTATTTCCAGTCTTTAAGTTTTTCTAAAGTCTTGTCCACATTCATCACTATCTTCATGCAAGCTCGTTGACTTTGGATTTTATACAGAAAAAATATCTATTTCTCAGGTGGAGTTTTCAACTGTAAAATTTATGTGAATCATTAAAGTAAAGACAGGTATTTAGCAACAGCAATGTCGATAACAGTAAACAAATACTTGCAAATGAATTCGTATAATAAGGTACACTTTATTGGTTATAATTTGCATCATTTTTAAGGTGCTAATATTACATATCCGATTGTTAATTGGTTTATTATCTGTTATTAATATTTGATGTAGAGAAATTAAATGTATCATAATAATGAATCATATAACTTTATTTGTTTAACATTATTTTTTTAATTAAGGATAGTATATATCAATAATCTTTTCAAAAATACGTAGGTACTATTAGATCAAACAGTTAATATTGACTTTTAGTATTTAATTTTATAATAATTATTACCTGATAAATTAATAACATCCGTCGTTTGGCAAAGCTTAATTTAACATAGATAAAATTTTATCTAAGTGTCATTAACAGAATGTCTTGTTTCATTTACATTTCTAGGCTTTATACTAATCAACTTTCTAATTATATCCTTCTTGAATTTAAATACCTCATTAATTTTTATATTAATAGAAACGATTTTTTTCTTTATTTAATAATAATCAATTATCTAGACTATGAGTAAATCAAAACAACATAAGATCTACATCCTTTGCGGGGTAGACAGAGTCAATAGTCTCGAAAAGACTGAAAGGTCACGTTCAGTTTTATGGCTACATGTTCGAATTTAGATTTATATAGTGAGAGATTGCTAGCCAATCGCCTACAGGGGGATTCCCAAGTTTAAAAGCCTATGCCTTAGTCGCCTTTTACAGCATCCATGGAAAGATGTGGTGTGGTT
The DNA here is from genome assembly GCF_032362555.1 of Amyelois transitella. Taxonomy (NCBI): domain Eukaryota; kingdom Metazoa; phylum Arthropoda; class Insecta; order Lepidoptera; family Pyralidae; genus Amyelois; species Amyelois transitella. The sequence goes on along the minus strand of NC_083506.1, from coordinate 4,825,777 downwards.
CTATTATAGAGTGCCCATGCAAGGCACACAGTAAACAACACTTATTTTATTTTTATGACTTATTGTATACCTACATAATTTATTGTATTGAAATTAATTGATATCGAAAATTTTGCAACAACTCTAGCTTAAATGTCATTAGTAATTTTCTATTTCTTATTTCAGCTGGTCTACAGTTCCTTTTCAATTGAATATGTAGTCTAAATAGTCCATGTTAAATTATATATTATGGGCTGTGTTTATTATATACATTTATAATTATTATACATTATTTGTACACAAGCATTTTTCATGCAATTCCGTAGTGAGTATAAACTGAATTTTCTGTTTTATATTACCTATATGTTTGTATATTTCATATTCATTCTACTACATTAAGTTATTTCATATACTTAAGAAGCCATTAACGTTGTTTTGAGCATATTTTTATAATGTTTTATTCAAATGTACCTGCGTCAAAAGGAATGTTAATTGATTAACTTAAAAATATTCGGATTTTACGAAACTAACCTAGTTTTATTTTAATTCACATAATGTTATACACATGGTGAAAATTTATTTATTAGTGTGTAAATTAGAAGTTTAATTATAAAAATATTGTTGTTTTAAAAAAAATCTTGTACATTCCATACCACCAATACGAAATAAAACTAGAATAAAAATTATTGAACTTCGACAAATTGAAGATTAATTACGTATTTTATAATTAGATATATATACGTATGGAGTACACATGTACCCCATACTTATATATACACATTTATTTAAAATTATCAATAATAATATAAAATAAACTCGGCGTCTAAGGGATAGGCTAATAAACTTGAGATTTTTTTTTAGGCGATGGGCTAGTAATCTGTCACTATTTGAATCTCAACTCTAGCATCAATATAATAACAAAAAGCTGAACGTGGTCGATCAGTATTTTGAAGACTTTTGGCTCTATCTACCCCGCAAGGGATATAGAAGTGACTATATGTATGTATGTATAATATAGAGTAGGTAAACTTTTCTAAAGTCCATTTCTTTGGTCACTGAAATAAAGGTCAATCTGATTACATACGTATAGTATGTCTTTTTTATTGAAAAATACATTTATTAATTTTAATATGTTCGATACTCGTAGCAAATATAACTCTTTATGAAATGTTATATTTATTTTAGAACATATTTTTAATCAAAAATATTTCAAATTGTTTTCTTTTTTTCGGCCCTAAAGAAATGGACTATTAATTTATTTTAATGACTTTTGTCTGACTTAAATACGTCATGAATAAATAAAAATTACACAATTATTTTTTATAATTATATTATCAAATAGGCTTAAAAAGAAGCTCGTCTGCTAAGTTCTTAAATATAAAAATTTTCACTATGCCTGTCTTTTTGTTAGCGAAATACTTTAAAATTTTACATCGAATAAAGACATAATTTTGTGAATTGTCATGAACACCGTATGAAATATCACTGTATTTTTCAAGAGCCGCTGAAGGTAACAATCCTTTTATATTTGTATTGTGTCGAAGTATCGAAATATCCTTTTTGACAATTAAAACAATGAATTTATTTGACAACAATACAACCTACGCAAGGTTGTGTGTGATATAATGTACGTATTTTTATGAAAAATAATATTTTATGAAGATATCGATTTTCTTTTCTTTAACTGATAAGGAATCACCTAACCACTTTAAGTAAAAAATAATTTGTTTTTATTTATATGACTTAAATTTAATTAAAATTATTTTGTGAGACTTCCTTTTAAAAATTGGATGAAACAACGTTCACAAATCATATTAAAAAAAAGGAAAAAAAACGTGTACTGAAACTTTCTTTGATTATAAATTTTCCTTGGTCATAAATAGTATGTAATTGAGATAAAATAATCTAACGTCACGTATATATTTACTCATTTAAACCTTATATTTTTTTGAGTCAAGATAAACATGACAATACTAAAATCTTTGAAAAACAATCAGAAAATTAGTGCAGTCGCCGACCGCGGAGGCGTACTCGAAGTGAGAGGGCCTACTTATAAGGATTAGAATAAATATGTGGCTTAATATTGTGAGTCACGTTATGTACAATAATATTATGTTTAGAGGAAATCAGTTTCCTCTTAACATATTGTACTTAAAATATCGCTTTGATCAGACAAAGAATAAATTTTGGGTTGAAGCGGTTGCTACTTACAAGATAGACTGACATAAATAACTTTAATCGTACAAAGGAACATGCTGAAACTAAACTTTAAAGTTACAAAACCTTGTTAATGTATGAATCTATGTTTTATTGTATTAATATTGTACTTATTTATACCTAATACATTTTAATTCCCGAAAGAACAAAGTTCAATATGAGTCAGCACCTAGAAATAAAGTTGCATTTTCAGTTTTAATCATTTTAACTATTAGTGGGAAGTATGAAGCATTTTAAAGGGAAAACAAATAATAAATTCATTATGAGTTATAATAAGTAGATTTGCGTGTAGAATAAAATGTAAGTAATTGTAATAACTCTATGTTGCATTTTAAAATAATAAATTTAACAATTTATCGTGTTGTTCTATAAAACGTGTAAATGCGTCATCGGTGAATCCGCCTTTATATTGAAAACATCTCAGGAATTCAGTGAATTAGGTGTTTTATTCAATTCGATAACTAAATAATTTATAATCGTCCTCAAGGAAAATGACAATATTTGTATCAATTTATTTATTTAAAGCGGACACAGACATTCATTAAATATTGTTGTCGCAAGTTTTTTTTTTACAAAAAAAGAAAACATCTTCGTATCACTATATTTTTATATCTTACGATGTGGATAAAGCTAACAGTTTCAATACTTGAAGGCTATTACTAGCTGCCTGACCTGGAATGGCTGACGCCCACTGTTCAATGTTTGGAAGAAGGTGTTCCAAAGTAAGTTATTGAGTAGATTTAATAAAATCTATCTCTCGAATTCAATTCACGAAAAGCTGAGACAGATCACTTTTAGTGATAAGGTCGCCTTTTGCTGCAATGTACTTAAATATTTTCATACCTATAAAGAATTATTGCATCGTATGGTATTTGTGAGAAATCATCGAAAAATAATGCCCTACCTATTTTACAAGCGCTATTCTCGTAAGCGCCGGCGCCAACGAATATGAATAACTATACCTAATTAAAAACAAGAACGTTGTTTATATTTTTTAGGTACAATGTTTTTATATTAGTAAAATGGTATTGATCTTACCCAAATGACTTTACTTTTTCTCAAAATCGTATAAAATTTCTGAAGCATTTAATTATTTACATATTGATAGGCTTACTATTATGTATTTGAACTTACTTACTAGTAACAGACGCCAATTATTCCTTATTTGGTGGTGGGTGCAAAATCTAAAATCTCTCACTGATTTCCATTTAAAATAAACAATAACATTGTATTTACTTAGTTACTATTAAAATACATAAATCATGTTTTTCGCTACGATTAAAAAGTACTAATAAATATGACTTCTGCTTGACACCGATACCCCAATAAAATATACTCGACAATGGTATGCAACTAGAAAAAAAGCATACTATATGACATAAAATAAATAAAGTACAGAAAAAAACATTTGTATACTTAGCTTAAAGTTGTACTCTAAATTTTATAATTGTAGGGGCATCATAGTGAATTTAATTATTTATTTAAAAACGTAAGGACAATTCAAATGCTTTTCCTTGCGGAAGAGATGAGACATTTTATTCATATTTCTGTGATATAGATAATTTGTGATTTGTATGTGTGACGCACGGAGATTCCCGCAACGTTATGTTGCAGATGTATAAAAGAGAACCGCGGATTTCGAAATCAACATACCGATTTGAAACTAAGGACTGAACACACGGAAAGTGCAACTGTGTTTCACCATAGTGAGCCTGTGAAGTGATAGTAAACTGGTGTCTAGATTTTGTGATATAAAAAATTAAAATGATAAGCCTAGTGGTACGTGTTGAAGGCGTTCTTTTTTTTTTAATTTTCTTCACATTGTATTACTAATCTAGTAAATTAAATAATTTTATAATTTCTCAAAACTAAAATACAGGAGCAGAAATTAAGAAGTTCAAAAACGTCTGAAAACCTTTTAACCGCCAAATTATTCTTGGTTAGTCATTTTGGTTGGAAGACAAGATTTGTTTGGTCATGAGTAGAATATTTTATCAAATTTCCCAAGGGATTAAACCACACAGGCAGTTATCCGTCAAAAAAGCAAATATTCCTTTTCCACAAGAAAGTACCATTTACTAACAACATGTTTCAAAGATACCAGATAAGATTGCAATAACAAATACACTATGCCTAGAAAAAGAAACAGAAAGATTATATAAACAAAAATCAGGTTATACGAAAATGATGCCATAAAAAATTGACAATTTTATATGCTTGCTAATTATAATTTTTTTGCCAACAGTACGTCATCGCCCTTTGTGCAGTCGTCGTGGTAGGAGTCCCAAGGCCCGGCGAAGACGGCAAATGGCACCCTTACAAATATGGAGACACTGGAAAGTAAGAGAATAAGGCCATGTTTACACATGCCTGGCGATACCTACTATTGTTGTACACGCTATATGAAATATATATGTATACCTGTGGTATATATAGTACATGAACATACTTATACATAGGTATAATCACGTCTTTTTCCGTTACGAGGTAGACAGAGCCAAAAATATTGAAAAGACCCAAAAACCGCATTAACAGTAATTTTTGATATTTCTTTCTTGTTTTTTTTCTTTCCATCTTGATATTAGAAGAAACTATGATGATAGATATCCCGAAATTTCTACGGGAACAGTATATATATTTACGCGAGCGGAGCTGCGGACTTAGTATGGTTATACTATTACACGTAAATTTATGCGTTAATTTTATGACTGCAAATAACATTGATTATTATTTGACTCCGAATCAAACTACTTTAAAGACTGAAAAATATTAAAGAAGCATTGAACGCACTCGAAAATTACTATGTGCAAATAATTTGCATAAATAAAAAAATTGCATAGTTCTATTTCCTACAACATTTCACCGTAAATTGTGAACGTAAACTGTTTAAATATTTAAAAGTGATTTTAGTTCAAATAAATTTAGTCTCTATGACCTACCGATATTCATCTTACTTTGTATGCCAAGAAATAACATTCAAATTATTTATGAGGAAGGCAAACCTACACGGCTACATTTATAATAACAATAAACCTAAAATATTTTACTTAATGTTATGTAAAGAAATACGATAAAGCTATTTGATTATGTTAAAAACTTATTGTGCCGTGTGGTTCCCGGCACTTACACACACTATGAATATATAGAGAAAGCCTATTAAAAATATACATTTTACTTTATTCACTCACATCACTAAATATACTAAATATCGTCTCTGTGTTAACAAAATTTTACAAATTAATTCAATTTCTACCTGTGTCTCATTTGGTATTTTTTTCACATAATATTTGCGGATTTTATATCTGGTCATTTACACACACCCAAACTCCCTTATTGAATCGAATGCGACATCACTACCCACTCGTGGTATTGGAGAATCGCCCTTCACCTCTGTATGTTCTAAGCTATCTGCTTATAAACACGAAGGATTTAGATAAATTTTTGTGTTTTTAGACCATTGAATTCTGAAGGTTTAAAACATTATAATACTATGTACCGCGCCTGTGTAAAATAAAAAATACCGTTAATTCCCATTTACGTGGGAAGGAAAATCCTTTCTGAATTCACCCCTAAACCAATAAAAGCGGTTAGAACCGTGCGTTGAAATGTCAGACATCATTCAGTCAGTGTTCTCTTTTATATAAATTATAATATCATTTTTTAATAGAGGAAATTCTATTCCCTCCAAAGAAAGGTCGGGTCGCTAGCGAACAATAATATTGAACTTACCAAATATTTTTCCAGGTACATTCCAACGGACGAAGGGAAATACATCCACATTCCGAACCCTTACATCCACGATGACAACCCATACATACACGATTATGAACCTTACGTTGGAGAAGCGACTGTGGTGGATCAGTATAGGTATCAACTGACCCCACCTGATGAGCTACTACCGTACTACCAAGATGGGTACTACAGGAACAATGGCATTAAAATTATAAGGCAGAAACATAATTACCAAGAGGATAAATACGATTTTGAGTAAGTAGCATTTTTTTATGAAAAAGATTTTTTTATACAAATTTTCACTGATTATAATACTTGCACTTAACACATTTGAATGGCTTTACTATTAAAATCATAATCTCGTGGGAATTTTTAAGGAAAGTAGCATACGCTACTACAATACATAGGCAAACCATAGGGTTTGCCTTAGATATAAAGCAGTCTAAAAATTAATATTCATTTCAAAAAGTACGGATAGACGAAAAATATTTTATGCTTCTTTAATTATTCGTTTGGATTGTACATTAAAACTGTTGTTTCTGACTAGAAAAAAGTATTGAGATTTTCTTCTTTGAAACGTCATAATAAAATATCATTGATTTAGAATAAATACGTAGAGGCAGGAAATGAACTACAAAATATCTGAATTGAATATGTTTATGCAACACGTGAGACGATCACCTTGTCAGTTGAAATCAATGCAGGGATCAACAAAGAAGGCATGAAAAGACACGCGCCTTAATGTTGTTATTCTTCCGGTGTATCTTTTTATCTGTAATTTTTGAAGCTTAAAGTGTTTATGCACTTTTTATTTGATGACTACTTATTAAAATTTACTTTATTGAATGAATAACTGGACATGGGCAGGTACAATAACCGAAGTCGAACCGAAGAAGTAGGTTTGTGTATTTGTGCTATATAGGCGCTTGTCATTAGAGAAAAGAGAATAATTTGTTATTTTTCCTTTCTATTTCTTACGAGACACTCGATTGATATTTGGTAAACAAAATTTAAATTAGTTCTTTTCTGCACTCCAAAAACTGGTTAACTAAACTATAAATTAACTAAGTATAAGGTGATAAAGTGTTCCACATGTACTGGTTTTTTTTTAATTCGTAGATTTTTATAAACCAAGTGGAAAGTAACTTTCTCTTTTATAACATCTAATAAAAATTTATAATGTATTTTACGAGCATCAATAGAAGAATTATTTACTTTGATGAAGTCCATCCATCATAAATTGTAACTAAAAGTTTTATGATGCTCTTAGAAGCTACACGAAAAGTGAATATATGCTAGTTTGGGTCATTGTCCTTGAATGTGGAACATCATTATACGGATCAATTCGCTAATACAGAAAAATAAACCTTGACCGACAAGATGAACATTTTTTCTTCAAGTCATAGTTCAAAGCAATTTATAATCATTACATGATATATTCATAACATATAAATTTTAATAATATTTACTCACATTTTATGAGCGGAACTTGATGTAGGCAATGACACCTAGATCACAGATTTAATTATATTGCCAAAATTTAATTTTTATACGTTTTTTTTTTTTTGCTTTTAGCTAGCGACATTTCCCTAAATATTTCAAACTTCAGAAATATTATCTCATCTTTAAAATGTATTAACCGTCTTCATGACTTGGGTTTAATATATCCTTCGTTTCAAGAAATTTTTGTCGGTAACATGACGAAAACTTTTATTATCTTTTGCAGTTTCGAGACAGAAAATAAAATTCGTGCTGAAGAGAAGGCCGTATTGAAGAATCCGAATACGATTGACGAAGGCATCGCATCAAAAGGATTCTACGAATACATTGGACCTGACGGGTTCATGTACAGAGTAGAATATACAGCTGATGAGAACGGTTTCCGCCCTAAGGTCAAAAGGCTAGAAACCAAATACTCAGGCAAATGGGTGTTAGAAAAGGTTAACTAGTTGTAACAAATAAAAAATAACTCCTTGATCCATTCATATCAGTATTTCAAATAGTTGACTATTTCATATCAACTATTTTTGACTGTTCATATTTTATTTAAATATTTTATTGAATGAGTTGAAAAGTATAAAAATTCAAATACTATGATCAACCGGTCAATGAAAACAGCATAATTTTAACAAATATGTTATTGCCGAGCTTAATCTGTCATCAAAATTGTTGTGTCAAAACAAAAGTGATTGTGTTTAGGTAGTTTAATTTATAATTTAGATTTAAGTGATTAGACTATTATGCTAGAGATTTACCTATTTATGAAAATGTGATAATAAATTTTATTTTATTATAATAATTTAAATTATTTTTCTCATTAACACTTAATCTTCCTTTTTATTTAGACCCCACCATTCTCAAAGAAATTTTGTTGACCTTTCCATTAAACAAAACAAGTTATTATTAATTTCTGAAAAGAAAAAAGAACCTGAAGAATTGGCAATTTTATAATCAACTTTTTTTTTTTAACAATGACAACAAATATTCCTTTGGCAAATTTGATGTAATAATCTTGTCCAGCCATTTTATGCTGTAATGAGAGAGAGAGAGAGAAAGTAGAAAATTGATATTTTTCTCTAATTATTATTAAATACCCGAATTGAATAATGAAGGTGCATACATACAAACATACATAAAATCACGCCTCTTTCCCGGAGGGGTAGGCAGAGACTACCTCTTTCCACTTGCCACGATCTCTGCATACTTCCTTCGCTTCGTCCACATTCATAACTCTCTTCATGCAAGCTCGGCGGTTTAGGGTACTTTTGACCTGACCCTTTACCAGAACGTCCTTAATTTGATCAAGATACGTTCGTCTAGGTCTTCCCACTCCGACCTTTCCCTCCACACTCTCCTTGTATATCTGCTTAGTCAACCTGCTTTCATTCATCCTCTCCACATGACCGAATCATCTTAACATGCCCTTTTCTATTCCTGTAACTACATCTTCTTTCACATCACAACATTCCCTTAACACGCTGTTCCTTATCCGGTCACTCAATTTCACACCCATCATACTCCTTAACGCTCTCATTTCCACTGCATTTATTTTGCTTTCGTGCTTCTTTTAATAATAATGAAGGTAACAAGATAAAATCAGACCTACTTATTAGTTTGTGCATACTTTTTCAATTCGATTACTATCGAATTGAAATTCAAATAGTGACAGATTGCTAGCCCTGTGCCTAAAAGAAAAATCACAAGTTTATTAGAGATTCTCTTAGTCGCTTTTTATGTCATTCACAGGTAAGAGATGGAGTGGTCCTATTCTATTAAAGTGAAATGATAATAATAATCCTAATATATTTTAGCCTTTCCTCTGCGTGGTAAGAGAATATTAAAAGTTATATTAATTTATTTATTCTAATATAACTATTACAAGAACCGAGACTAACGCCAGTTGATTAGCAGCCAGAAAATCAAACATGAGATTTTTAAGAAATATAGTACCCATGACACAAGATTCTAACTTACTTTGGGGTTAGTTCAATCCATGTCATTTGTCCTATGTATATTTATATTTGTTTTAGTAATGTGCCCGCATTTATTAAACCAGTTCATTGGGTTAACAACTGAAATCCTATAAGAATAAGAGAACTTCATGAAAACTCTTAAAAATCTGATTCATGCCTCTTTCTTAGAGGGGTACGCAGAGCCCAGATGTTTCTTCGTCTTAAATATATAAAATAAACTATGGAAAATAATAATTTGCATCCATCAGAATGACTGACTAAACGATTAGTTTTATGATTAATTTACCATCAGACTGACCGGACATGCTGATGTCAATAATTTTTTAAATTTCGAAGAGCATTTGGGGAGACGCTTGTACTGGCACACTTACCTGATAACATAATTATTAATTAAAATAAATTATGATTATGATCTGAATATCCAGCTTTACATTAAATAAACATTTGCAATCAAGTAACGATATTATGACGTCGGTGACAGGCGCCAGTGAAATTGTAAAACATCGAGAGAACAAAGATCAATTATACCATACCAGCTTTGACCCGCGACTCCGTCCGTGTGGAAAGTATCTTATGTTCTTTTCCGGACTCCACACTAGAAACCCCTACTTTAGGGAAAACATACTTAAAAATTCCTGCCTTAGTAGATGCGGTTCTTGGCATTTTCGAGTAAATTATTATAAATTATATTCAAAAGCTTCACTTTGTACCTTTATCTCTGGATAATTGATTGGTGGTGGAATACTGGTAGCTATAATGAATTCATGTTTGTATTCATTCTAATTTATAGCTTTGATTAAACGTTCCTCTGCATTAAATCATACGTGTGAACATAAATGAAACTCATTTGTTATATATTATTAATTGGGAACAGTTATCAATTGGGAATAGTGTTTATAGTTTAAATTACAGTGATTAAAATTTATTTCTATGTTGGTCTGGTAGCAAAAATCTAGCCAGCTACTTAAATTTGCCCATAGAAAGTCAATCAAGGGAAAGAGTTATTAACTTCTTATTAGGTATATTATACTTCTTGTTATAACATTCTTATTTTACCCAATGCTGTCAATATCTGAATCTTCATTTCTTGATTAAGCCCTCGAGCTAATGAGCCTTTGAGTTTTGATAGTTGGCCTTTGAGGCTCTGTTAACTCCATTAGGGTCAAAGATATGACATTTGTCTGTTTTGTACAAATTTTATTTTGATCTTTGATGGAACATACATATTACACTTCTACTCAGATGGCTAAGCAGAGATTATATCTTTCTTCTTCCATTATACATTAGTTCATCCTTTACTTCATCTATGTACATTGAATAACCTTCATACTAGCTTGTTCGGCACACTACTCTGCATTAATTTATCTAAATAAAATTGTTTCCATAACATCGAATAATTTTCGGCAAAGTTCATTGGATCGCTTTTAAATTAGACAAATTATCGAATGTTACCTGCATTGCAGGCTCCATTCTATTAGAGGTATTTAGGTCAAACTAGAATATTTACTCAAACCGATCGCGTATAATCATCCATTATTAAGTCCACATTTTTCTCACATTTGAATGATATCAATTATTAAACTTAAAAAAAAAAACAATAAGCACATTTTACAGGGATATAAAAGTACCTCTTTTGAATAGTCCAAACATACTTTTTAATAGAAGGTAATAATAATAGAATTTAAATAGAATTAAAGTTGTTTGGATATCGCTATAGGTGAACTGTATTTATATAATTATCTTTTAATAAATAAGTATGATTTTAAACGGATAATTGTACAAACCACTAAAACTATTGGAACATTTTCGCCAATTCATTTATTAAATGGTTCGATCATAACTGAATGGTTAAAGTTTTAATAGTCATTGTTCTTTTGTTTTCGTAACTCAAGCTTAATCAATTAAATGTGCTGATCTGTTTGTTCATCGATCGTATTCATTAAATAGTTTCTTAAAATCAATTACTTATAGCTTAGCTTTATCAAAACTTTTTATTTATTTTTGTCACCATTTAGAATTCCACTGAAAATTAACATAGATGCAAATGTCTGTAATAGTATTAGAAAATGTTGTAACTACAAAAAAATTAAGGGCTCCATCGATTTCTTTCGGGTATTCCCATATTCATCTTAAGGTATAAGGCGTAAAATCTTTAACAAAAAACAACATCAAAACGTTCATAATTGTGAACAAGTAACAAGTAAGTAAACAAGTAACAACCAATAATACGAGAACCGTCTTTTTTGACGTCGGCTGAAAATATCATGAGTCGACAGAAATGGACATGTAAGTGGAAGGTCGTAAAGACATGCGTGAGGCTGGCAAGAAATTTGGCGAAATTGTTTTGGCTCGGGAGTGAGGCTTTTACTGAGGACGATGACCGAGGGAGCTGCCAACTGCCCGGCGCCGCTTTGCCAGACGCACTGCGTTGTATCCTTAACTGCAGTGCGCATTCTTTCTGCCATATTTCTATGATGAACGCAACCGCTAAATGGGTCACGATGTAATTGGAAGTCTTGCGTTTAACTTGAAAAGTGTAAAGTCTGTGGCAACGTTTCGACATCGAGTTGATTTTGGATTTTGAAACAAAATCTTCAATCGGAAGTATCATATTTTTTTAAACGGTTTTATTTAGCTCACCCCGTTTGTTTTATTTATTCTTGGGTCAAATTTAGTAATTCAAATTTCACCCTCTTCCTGTCAACCGATTAATCTGAAATTTTGTATACACTTTGGATTTTGGTGACAATATAATTATGTTTATTCATTATCATTATAAATTCAAGTTGGCCGCCGTTACAAAATGGCGGATAATTTAGGTTTCATTAATCCCATCAATATGGGTATCAAATGAAAGGGCTCAACAAGCAGAATACAATATACTATAAAAAATTGAAATCCAAGATGGCGGCCTCTACAAAATGGCGGATAACTTAGGTTTTATCAATCCCATCAACATGGGTATCAAATGAAAGGTCTCAACAAGTAGAATACAATTTACTATTCAAAATTAAAATCTAAGCAGTGGGATAAAATGTAGCCTATGTTACTCCTGAAGGTTAAGTCTATCCCTGTGCCAAATTTCATTCAAATCGGTCCAGTAGTTTTTGAGTTTATTCGTTACAACTAAAAACTAGAAAATAAAAATAGGTAAAAAAACTTTTTAAGTTAAACGGTTTTATGTTAAACATACATTGCAATGTTTAATATAAATGTACTAAAAACCAAAAAATAATAAAATAGATACAGTCGTGGGAATTATAAACATATGCATAGACTAGACTAAAATAAAACCGTGGGGCACGTCAATTGTCTACAATCGTTGATTAAAATGTTTGTTTTGTAATGTTACACTATAATTAGGCAGTTGTTCAACCGACAACGATGGACGTGTGATAAGTAGGGCTAGAATGTGGAAACAAGTTAGCAAGCTCGATTAAGCGAGTTTTAGGGTTTCATAATGTTGAGCGAGTAGGTAGTACTTTTATCATAAGTTTTGTCGATTAAAGACAAACTACGAGCAGTGAAACGATTCCTCGCTAGCCAGCAAAATAGTAAGTAATTTGCGCACCGTCTGCGGGCCAACTGCCTAACGACGAATTAAACGATTCTTCTATCGCACATTAAGTCTATAATTTGTAGACAATTGACGTGCCCCACGGTTTTATTTTAGTCTAGTCTATGCATATGTTTATAATTCCCACGACTGTATCTATTTTATTATTTTTTGGTTTTTAGTACATTTATATTAAACATTGCAATGTATGTTTAACATAAAACCGTTTAACTTAAAAAGTTTTTTTACCTATTTTTTACGAATGAAGATAATAACAGCTCACTATCTCAATATATTGATACAGTTCGATTTATTTTATATTTAACTACCAAAACTATATAAGTACCTTATACGTACAAAGTTTGTGTACTTACCTATCTACGATCAAAATAAATGCCCAGAAGTTCACTGACCCAGAATAAAATTCCTTGTGAAGGACGCCACAAACATACAATAATGTTTATTTTTTTTCAGATTTCGACCTAATTAAGTGGAAGGATATCAATATGCAAATTGGACTCGTTCGATTAAGCGTACCGAGTTTCTGGGAGCGATATTTTAATGGCTACTTCGTTACGCGGAATTTAAAATCTCTTGAAGAATTTCATAATTAAGGAAATACATGGTCCTTTTTTCTTTATTCACACATTCCGCATAAATTAAATACTTATAAAAAAAATTGATATTATTGGAATTTTATTTGTAATGCTTATGAAATTCATAGCTAGGATTAAAATTTGGAAAGTAAAGAAAATAAAAGAGGATAGTTAAACTTTTTTTTTAAACTTATTTTTACATTGCTATAAAACACGCTATGCTCAGAAACTGAAGCTTACAAATGAAACAATGTGAAACCTCAAAAACTCATTACGAAAACAACCGAGAAACATTGTTTCCCAAACTTTTATGAATAAAAAACCAGACCTCCATTTACAAAACAGTCTATCTAAATGCAATTCTTTCAGTTTAAACCATATTGAAATAACATAAAAGTTTATCGGCCAAGCCTGGAACTATTCCAAATAAGGTGACTGTCGGTGACGCTCGCCTAAGGCTGTGTTAGCTCAACAAAGTTAACTCTACAACTAAGATAGACTTTCAAGCGAGGTTATAAAGATGGGATTAGAATGTTTTTATAATGCACTAAATTTGACCAACTGCTCGCTACCGGAGCCAGTGGCGACTCGCTGAGTTTTATAGGGATTAGTTCGAATTTGTATGTGATTATGACAAAGTTCTCTTTCAAATTCTATAATTCTAAAGTAACGCCTCTAATAAATTTAAAAAACGTCTGATAAAAGTTAAAATATAAAATTTCAGATGTAACGCCATCTGTGGATTTCTGATTAAACTTAATAACATTTGGAGATGCTACTAACTTCGGTATCGATTATACCTTAAGTGATTCAACCTTCACTTAAGAGAAAGCGCTTCATGCATTTTGTAGTACTTAATGAAGTAATTATTTTCTTTGTTCATCTGAAATGCATGCAATATATTTATTGGAAAATATACCAAATATGAAACAAATATTTTTTTTTCGTTATTTCAGTAATTTCATTAAATTTAATTTATAAGTTAACACTGATCTCAAAGTTTGAATAACCAGGCATTTTGGTCTACTTTGCACCCTAAGGAGAACGACACATGTGACCAACACCCAAATGACCCAAAGAAGAGGATTTACGTACTTAATAATCTTACTCTACACAACGCACAATTTAAAAGGTCTTCATCATAATATATCAAACCAAGACCTTTTATTTACGTACAAAAATTGAATCCCATATGTGTTGGTGTGCAGAGACCGCTTCCCCTAAAACTACAATCGTAAAGCGGGTCGTATGCCGCCATCTCGGGAATAACGTATGCTAAAAAATGCAAACAGGAAAATTTAATGGTTCGTGAAGTAAGTCAGATACGCTGAGCACTCGGGAATTGCTCCCATATTCCAGTTGAGAGAGCAACTACTTAAACTCGAAAGAATGTCGAAATTTACTTTCAGATGGTTTGAACCTGCTTCGATAACTATTTGTATTAAAAAATGTTTTTGGAAACTGAGAGTTAATTGATGTTATAAGTTCATGATCAATCAAGTTTAGCAATTTTGTTTTATGTAATAAATAGTTTACATTAGTTTTCCTCCAAAGTATTAGTTTAAAGTAGTAGTTAGTATAAAGTGTTATACATAAGAACCTTTACCTAATCAAACCAATTTTTCTGTCTAAAAATTTAAGTGTATTAATTTATGTTGATATATCGATTTATACTTAAAAAAAACAGTTAAGCCCTGTATACTTTAGAAAATTTCTTTACAAATATTACATAAAATAGTTCTTTAGTTAAAAATTTTAAGTAAAATATAATAGATTCGAGATCAGATCGTAGAGGCGTTTTGCAAAGGGGACTCTTAGGTATGTGGATTTCTTTAATGTAACTTACAATCACTTATTATTCTAAGCTATTGACTTGAACATGAAAATTGGGTTCCGTTTTGTTTATGCTAGGGTAGACGTCGGACGCATGTCTTTAAAGATAAGATAAATAACCTCAATAAGGTAATTTATCCGATGCATTATTTACATTGTACGAATTGACTGGTCGTCTAAAAATATTATAACTTTAATTTAAATAATCATAATTTTGCTTAACATTAACCAAGCCTTCACTACACAGCTTTATTCTTAGTTATTTTTAATTATTCAAATTCAATTTGGCTTTGCTGGAAATGGATTTGACATTTTGTAAAATTTTCACATTTTTGGGTATTAATTATAAGAGGTACCTACAGTTTAAGAAAAATGAATAGTATAAGTATCGAAACTTTCAGTCTATCAACACTCACTTTACTCCTAGAGATAAAGACGTGACTATATGTATAAGTATCGAAAGTCATTCAATTTGAACTCCAGTAAAATAGTTAGATCATTAAACGTTATTAATTTTGATAGGTTACTACTTTTAAACCTATGATTTTATTTCTCCTAGTTCCTAGTTCCACGAACAATGTGAACATTAAATAAACATTAAATTATCATAAATCTTTTTGAGATTGAGGGGTGCATTTTGATATTGCACACCGATGTTACCCGGGCTTGCTCGCTTCTGATAATAATGGCTAACACGCGCCTTGCTAGTAATGACCCCAACTACACAGTTATAACCATGAACAATGTTAATAGCATAATTTTCCCATTAATATACCTAGTTTGGTATAGTGAGTGACAAAAAAGTTACGCAATAATATGTAATAACATTAGACCGACACCAAATTAACGTTCCATTTATCTTTTCATTTAGCCCATATCGAGTTCAGTTTAATTATAATGCAAAATATTATAAATTGAACTTGATGTATAATTTTATCTTATTTGAAAAATATGTTTTTTTTTTTTTTCAAAAGGACAAATTCACGTACAATCGGCATATTCTTGTAAAGTTAAAGGTAGTGTTGAGTCAAGATATTCTCTGTCTACACAACTTAATGTAACTCAATCTAGCTTTCATTTAATTATATTGATAACATAAGAAATATTGTTAAGTCCCTAAAATAGTGGCATAATTTGAAGATTGTATTGTTGCAATAATCATCCGTTTTAGATAAAGTTTCATTCATAAAAAGCTGTGTGAAATTGTTCCAAAAATCGGCGAACTTGAATTTATGGCCACTATATTAAAATAGAAACCGAATGTTTATTGAAAAATCATCATTTCAGCAAATATTCATCAATATTTTTCAACAGGTATCCAATTAAAAAGATCACTAATTAATCTCTACAAACGTACTTTCCAATATCGCATTGTAGAAGTGTTTGTGTTGGGAATTGTGAAGTTTCGGAGAGGTCCTATTAAAGTTCTTGTAAATACGACAGACTGTAATTAACAGTACAGTACATGCCGAACTCGAGGGACTTATCACATCTACGAGTGTCACAAATATATAATTGTACATGTTACTAATATTATAAATGCGTAAATTTGTAAGGATAAATAGATGTGTGATTTTCATGAAACTTTGCAGTAGTAAAGGCATTTGAGTAACTTTATTGGTTTAAATTTATATGATTTATACAGACGAAGTCCTTGGCAATAACTAGTAACACAAAGAAGTATAGAACCTCCGTCATAATTTATAGATATGTATCAGGAAGGTCTGCTCTTTCCGACATTACAATGTCTGTAAGAGCGGGAAAGGTTACAATACGTAGTGTATTTCAAAGAAGAAATGAAGAAAAAATAAATTGTAATTATGTGCTTACCTTTGATAAATGCAAAACCAAACGTGTGTATAAAAAAGGTCCCCTCAAATTTCAAAAAATAAAAGAGGTAGTTAGTTTCTATTTATTTATAGATGGAAGATTAATCAATTAAAATTTCGAAAGCCAGACCAGCGTACCTACATAAAATTTATACCCTTTATCATGTTAATATTACTCCCTAGAAATTGATAAAAAGATATTGATCCCTTGTGCAGTTTGCCCTTAAAGCCCTTACAACATAATATTATAGAGAACTTGAACCATTAAATGTATTTAATTGGACAGACCTCAGTCAAACTAAGCAATATTAAACAAAGAATACAAAATCATTTTTATTAGGTACAGTTAAACTAACTTAAAAATAACACATTATAAAATAAATTTGCAACAAATTTGCAACAAAGTTAAAAATGAACGTTTTTGATATAGGAGCCAGGGTTAACAAAAAAGATGAAAGGAACTAAAGAATTTTAATCCTCTCTCGATCAACAAATTGTAAAGTGAGACCAACTTGTTGACACGCCTGTAGATATGAAGAGACCTCAAAGGCTCTCGGACATTCCGTCGGGCGAGTGTCACTTCAGTATTTAATTAAAAAGCAAAGAAACTGAGAAGGTAGGGTAATTTGTCAAAATTAATTAAAAAGAAAACGAACAAACTGGGGAATTACAGAATAAAACAAAATGACGGCTGTGCGGATATTTCTTAAGAACTGTTTCCATTTATATGTCTGTTTTCAAAAAGTACAATGTAAAAATAATTCATTGACATTTTTATGACTAGTTGCCAACTCACGAACACTTTTTTTTTACGGAATTGTGAATCTTAGAAATCACTGAATCGATTTTATTTTACCTTTTCAATTTCATCAAAATCAGACCAGCGATTTTAAATTTATCGCATTCCAACCATACATACATCAATACATGTTCTACATAGGTTTTTTTTTAAATTGTATTGTTGAATTAGTATCGTATAACGCAATTCTCAAGCTTACTTTGGGGCTAGCTAAACATGTGTTATTTGCAAAGTTTATATTAATTTATCTTTTCTTATCAGAATCGTCGAAGTTTCCACAATTCCGATTAATGATTTTTTTATACTGAAGCGGGAGCGATGATTCGGCTCGACCGCCACCAAAGGGAAGATCTTCCGCCAGGCTAGGTGTTATGCCTGGGGAACCGCGGCTCCGACGATGTTTTGTCGGAGATTGTATATATAGCTCCAATCCGTGAAATCTTTGAAATCGCGTCTTAGATTCTTTGCTGCTATTGGTTGAGCATGTCAATTTCTTCGCGATGATTGACAGTAGTTGTTTGATTGGATGTTGTGACGAGTGACGTAGAGATGTCGCCACAGTACTCCCCCCCAAGACCGGAGGTCTGAAGTCTTGATCTTGCTGTGCAATCTGTGCTTTAGTTGTAGCTTGCAAGTGCCAGTTGTCTTCTAGTGAGTCGGAAGGAGTGAGCCGTTGCGTTGCTCGTAGTCTGCGGTGAGTCGAGACAGTAGAGACCGAAGTCGACTTGTTTGGCGCCGGTAGATATCGTGCAGAGCTGCCACGCTGGAGAGAAGAGCGGCCGTCGAAGAAATCCAGGCGTGGGCTGCGGTAGATGCGTCGGTCGCTGAAGTCGAAGAGAGTGAGTGCGGGTGGAGACAGGACCAGGAAGCTCGGTGAGACGGCTGCGATGGACCTGCTGCGATACCCAGTTGCTGGCTTGCTGTGAGACTGCTTGCAGAGTGAGGAGTGATGATGGTAAGGATTGGAGTTAATGAAGAAGGTTGCGTCCAATCACGTCGGGGCACCAATGTAGCGGGAGCAATGATTCGGCTCCGATCATCGCTCCCGCTACAATACTTTAAGATACTTACGTAATAAACAATTACAGCCAAAAATTGCCGTAAAAATATTCAAATTACTAATAACAAAATAAAAAAACAACACGATATATAGCTTCAAAACTACCGTTTATTGTCAATAGCACCCTCCATTTCCCAAGCCAATACTACGCCAATACACTTCAGAGACTTATTATTCACCCTTTAACCGCTAAACAGTGCACAATGCAAATTGATTCGTTGAAGAGAGGCAAAATATAAAAATAAACAGTGATAGTTTAGAAATTAAGTCACTTACTCTTAAATTACGAAACATATTGATTGAAAAATGAACCTAACAAATACCAAGAGGTTTGGTTTTCATTTTTGCTTTGCCAAACTCATCTTTACTTTAACACAATTGATTTTGCAAAATGTAAAAAGATAAAGAAAAAAGAGAGATGAGAAAATTATGGCAACATAAGGAGTCAAATGCTATAATTTTAATTATAAAACAATAAAAAAGGAAATTTACCTTATCTGACGGAGTTACAGATTGACCGACAGCACACAGTCCAAACCGTTGGGTCTAAAGACTTATTTGACACAAAGGTTCCTTATGTCGTCTAATCTAAAGGTGCATTAAATAAGGATTTCCCGAAATTTCCAATACATGGGAATAAATGGGAATTTTTTTTTATACTGATGGAGTCGCGCGGGCGTTCTCTAGTGAGAATATAGATACACATCGAGTTAAAACAATATCATCAGCCAACTGGAAGTCAAAAAGAAATTTTACGTGTAAAAATAGCACTAGAGGGCTTTAACTCGGTACTCTTAATGTTTTTTGCAGTAGGTGTCCTGGTCTTAGGGCGTTTCGATGAGGTTCTACAAAAGACTGAATTTCCTTCCTGATTGAATTATGGCCACTCCACCTCCGCGGGTCCTTACTATTGTAAGGTTATAAATAGATTTGGTGATCGATTTTAGGCCACAGTTTTTAACATTCATTTTAAAGTACTCAGGCTACTCGGGTTGTTTTTGAGACTATAGATGTTTGATTTTTTTAACATTTTGCTTTAAAGGTAACTGATTACAAAATGGAATTAAATCATTTGCGCACAATTTGTCTCTAACAAAAAGTTCAGACGATCATGATCTTACAATATTAGGTACCTACTAATGCGAACGTTTGTAGGGATGTGTGTATTTGCAGATGAGATGTGTGTTTGTTACTCTTTCACGCATAATCTATTGAACGAATTTTAATAAAATTCAGTGCACGAGTAGAGATGTAACCTGAAATAAAATTAAGGGTACTTTTTATCCCAAATTACCATAGAAGCGAAGATCCGTGGAGCAGTTTTGAATAAAATAAATACATAAAACCATAATAGACTTATGAATTACTTCCTTTCATATCGAAGTGACATCAATATCTCTCTTACATCTCTCAAAGCCATAAATAAACACCGGAATACATGCGCACCACTCCATAAAAGACACGGATTTGTAAGTGTTTCCTGTTCATAAACAAGAACCGAGTCAAACTCCCATCTTCCTTTAGACAATAACCGAAAATCCTTAATAAAAACAAAAAAGCAAGCTCGTCAGCAATGTGTCGACCCCCAATTGAATTTCAAAGCCGACAAGCGTCTACCACAAAATTTATTCAAAGAATAAATCTGAAAATTTGTAGATCTAAAGGCATAAAGGAAAGTGGCGCCGACGCGCCGACACAAAGGAATTTCTAAATTTCACGGCTTCCGCTTTTACTGTTTGTGTATTTATATGAGGGCGGGAAGAAATGACAAACGGCTGGAGGGAGCAAAAGTAGTGGAGACAAGTAGCCAATCTTACGGTTTGCCGCCACTGCTGTAAAGGCAGGCATCCACTATCCCTCCAGGAGCAGAATATCCACTCAGCGATATAATACATAGATACATATTATCGGATTATCACGTCTTTATTCCTTGTGGGGCAGACAAAGCCAACATTCTTGAAAAGACTGAAAGGCCATGTTCAGTTGTTGAGATACAAATAGTGACAGGTTGTCAGCCCATCATCATAGCGATATAATGTACAAAGAAATTGAAACATTTATTTGCGTGAATACAGATGCATTGACAAATCTGCTCGGAAGGTGATTTAAACACCCAATTATTTTAAAATTTATGTTAAACAATGTCTATATTACCATTTTTCTTTCTTATTCTAGTATACAAATTCAGTTCAACTTTAGTTTTAACATAGCTTTGTAAGCATTGTACGCATTCCTTAACAAGCGGTGTCTATTATACTCAACCAATGTCTCTATGCAATTCCATCTTTTACAAAGTTTTCAACTTATCCTAGAAAGGGTGCATCGAGTAGATATAATGACTGCGATTTTGTCAAAATAAATTAATACTTTATTTTATACTTATACAGAAAAGGATTTAGGTACGCTAATAACAATATACAACTGAACTTAACTTTTCAGCATTTTCAAGACTTGGCTCTGTCTAGCCCTTGAATGATAAAAACGTAATATGGCCTATTAGTCTTTTTAAGACTGTTGGCTTTGTCTACCCCGCAAGGGATGTAGATGGATTTTGTTCCTGTTTGAATGTTGGAAAGCGGGTTGTCTGGGGAAGCTTTGTATCGATAAATGCAACCCGTGCGAAGCCGGGGCGGGTGGCTAGTATAAAAACCAATGTTCTGAAGATCAGTTTTAGAAGTTAGGTATGATTATTTTAAATACATAATTGACATGAATCCAATCAATAAGTCCAATACCTGAAAAAAAAACGTGATTATTCAATTAGGATTGAATTTCAATATTTTTTGAGGAAAAAAGGCCAATAAAATTAATATCAAAGTTCCGGGAATAAATAATTCCGAGAAGTGACCTCAATGAAATCTATTTTGGATTCATAACAGCTTTTGTTATTCTGAATTGTCATAATTAAGGTTTTCATTCAAAGTTTGTTTTTCAGGTTCTAAAAGAAAATACCTACTACTTTGATGTTTTTAAGTAACTGACATATTACTGAATTAAAACTAATGCCATAAAAAATGTGGCACTATAAATAATTAAAATTATTAAAGATTAACATTATAATAAAATACTAGATATATTTTCAAACTTTCTTTAGTGCAGGAGTCCATTGCTCCAATGCTTTAAAGGTAGCTGAAATAGAAGTAAATTAAGGTAAAAATAGATATAATACTCTTATTACATACGGGTAGATGTGCCATGAAGGATTACAAACAATATGAACCCCTAATAATAATAAATGAGCAAAACATCTTCTATACAACAACGATAATACCAAAGTTGATTCAATATACATACATTATATGTACCCTTTTTTATTGAATATTGGATTAGACATTTGTTTTCAATCTCACGTGATGGTAAGTTACGCAGGCGCATTCTCATGTAAATCTTAAATTATATAAAGAAGAACTTGGAATTCTACTTTTAGTCGATGGGCTAGTAACCTGTCACTATTTAATCAATTCTCTCAATTCTATCATTATATATTTTTTTTATTATTGGCTATGTCTACCCCGGAAGGGTTAAGACGTGGTTATATGTATGTACTTATATAAAGAAGAGAGATTTGCAATTTGGTGGTTTAGGTTCCTTAGTCTAGGAAAGCTTTTTCAAAATTGACGCGAGACCAGATATTTGCGGTATAAACCCAATTTTCAAATAAACAATACTGCATTGAAGATAAAAGATGCATGTAGTAAATCACCAGGCTCCGACGTATTACCGGGCAGAGCGCGAAATACATGCAGTGTGATTGGAAAAAAACAAATATCCGAATTGCAAAATAGAACGGATTCACAATGCATCGCATTGGATACAATCCATTTTAATGCATCTTTCAGCACGAATATAAAACAAATTTTTTACAAGGTGTAAACGGTAGATAAAGGGTTGGGTATTTTTTAAATACGCTGTGAGTTGTGGGATAATAACCTAAAATTGTCCTAATATTCCATATCAAAATCACAGTAGTTTATGTGGGCGTATTCATGAACTTATTAGGCATAATGATTTATGTTCCCTTTCTTCCTATTTTTTCGATTATCATTAAGGAGAGAGCAAGGCTTGACATATAACGTTTTGTCAACGTTGGTGCTATTGTATGCTATTGTATAGACATTGCGATAAATCATTTAAAATAATATAATGTTGAAAAGTAAAGGTTTTGTCTTGCACCTGTAACAAAGTAACTGGCTTTAAAACCAGCCATTCAAACTAACTTGCGCACTTTTCCGTGTTTTTTATTACTAGTAAAATAAAACACAAAATTGAATAACACCACCAATCTAAAACGAGCTCGCAACATTTTAAGCAAACTCTCGGTTGTAAACATAGTTAACTGGTTTACGTGGGGTGGAACCAGAGATCTTTTACATCTAGATGTGTTTAATATCTCTATTCCAAAGAGCACCGGTCTAATTGTTATGGTGTCCGAATAAAAAAGTTACAGGTTCAAATCCAACTGTGGCCAGATAACAGTGATATCTCTGAGATATGAACATTAGTTTGAGTAAGTACTATTACGTACGATGCTTGTACGGCAAGAATGAATAGCGCAAGGAAACCTACAGATTCTGGCTACTGGATGTGTAGGATTTGTCAAAAGTTCAATCCAGAATCATGGTCCCTACTTTGAAGAGGAGCCTGACGTTCACGAATAATGACGATCCTGAATGATGCAAGTCAAGTTTTTAGATGAAGGTACGACCGTCTACCCATTGCAACCTTGCAGGAGAACCTATCTTATATTGTTAGCCAAAGCTTTACAATTCCCGGCGCTTTAGAATTGGAACACTCCTTCCCTTTCCCAAGGATGTCGTAAAGGCAACGAAGCTAATGAATTTGGTTTTCTTTTTTCAGCCGATGGGCTGGCAAACCTGTCATTTTTGTCTTACCTTTTTATTTTAGCCTTTGCTGTGAGTGACACTGCTAGCTTTATTTAACTCTTATGTATAAAATGTAAAGCCAATCAAAAGACTTGAGTGATAAGAGTCGCAGAGCGTTGATCGAATTTTATTCGACATCTCTTAATTCAGTAATTAGTGAAGAAATAATATTTCTTTATCCCTAACACAAAGACAAAAATAAGTCACTTCTAGTTTTAACTAAAAATTAAAGATCCACAGAAACGACCCGATGGAATGGCTGTGGGTTACGGCAGCCGCAGGTTTTCAAATGCTGGCAGGTAACACTAACTCTTCAACCACCTTTGTCGTCACGTTTGAGGACGACATTAAGTGAGAGGTTAATGTGATACGGGTCAAATATTTTGTTTAACATAATTATATACTTTGTAGACAACATACCTTGTAGTTCCCGGCCGACTAGTACCACTCCATCTCTTTACCATGGTTGCATAAAAGGCGACTAAGAGATAGGCTTATAAACTTAGAATTCTTCTTTTAGACGATGGACTAGCAACCTGTCACTATTTTAATCATAATTTCGGTATTATGTCATACGCAGCTGAACGTGGCCTTTCACGTGGCGTGATTATATCTATGTATGTGGATAGTGATAAAGTTATCATCAAAGTAATTAAAATATATCGATAATAAAGATTCACCTCTTCTTCTTCTTAGATTTAAGAGCTAACTCTTGTCGGTTGAGTTAAGTGGAGCGTCCCCTTTCCATGTCTTTTCTTTGTAATTTTTTCACATGAATCGTTTACTTTTCTCTTCCACTCTTTCCATTATTTTTTCTTCCTACATCTAATAGCAGCAGCAGAGGTTTTACAATTAGGTACCCTTATTTTATTACGATCAAAGTTTGTTACGAGTTTGGTCTTAGAGATACAAAATATTTGTACACAACATTTTCATAACAATTCGACTATTTACATTATTTTGTTCTGAGAGAATATGGAAATAGTTGAATGTTCTTATTGCCTCTTACAGAATAATACATATAAATATGAAACGGTGAGTTGTTAATAGATATTTAACGATCATTAAATTTTCTATTTTTGACTGAACTCAAATAAAACGAAATAAAATAAAAGTTTCATTCGTGAGAAAAGTACCTTTGAAGACACTTTAAATTAAACTGGTGTTGATATCAACTTCATACACTTAGAGTCATGGAAACTTACCCATGTTCTGGAACTACGGTAATACCTTATGCATGGTTAACTAACAAGAGATAGTTATCATTTATTTCATTTACTTTATCATATTTTTTTAATTAATACATTTAATAAGACAGTAATAATTGAGTGTCTGAATAAAGAGGAGTAACAAAGTTATTTTTTTTCTTTTTTACCACTTTAAAGCAATTGTAATAAGTTAACAAAAATCATGGATATCTACGCATAATTATAGCTATCAATCATGCAGCTTAAAACACTAAACCGCTTCAAAGAAAATGCCAAGAAGAGAAATTTACACCGCCTCATTATAACTGAACATATACAGATAATCATGCCTTTATCCGTCACCTCAGGGAAGACAAAGCCCACAGTCTCAAAAGACTGAAAAGCCACGTGAGCCCAATGATAGAATTGAGATTCATCTGAAACCGGACATTTTATCCAGTTTCTTGCCCCGCAGTGTACAATCGTATTCGCCGTCGGCTCTTTGCGTTTCAATAAATCAGAAGAAATGACGCCAAGCGCGTTAAGCAGTCGACGCTCGCTGGGTGGTCGGCGGGCAGACGCCTTCACGCTTATTTCACTGTACTACAAATAAAGCTGCAGGACATAGGGTTTCGTCTGATGGAAATGAGAAGTGATTTACCACTTTCCGATCGAAATTTAATACTCATAATCAGAATATCTATAAGTTTCTAACGTTGATTATTATAATTTATGTAATATTTATTTGTTTTTTATCAAGCTGTTATGAAATTATATGTTTTATGCATATTATTTTGTTTAATGTGCGTGTTTAGTATGTTACGTTACGAAATTAACTTGGCACTTGAAACTTTATAACTTATATTCTCAGTGGGGAGTGGAAACCTAATTAACAAAGCTATGCACATGGAATAAGCAGTTATATTATTTCATATGAAGTACCTACTAAGTGTTTAGTTTTTGATGTACATTGGAACAGACTTTCAAGATTTAAAGACTTTTACATCAGAATTTTTACATTAAATTTCATAAAACCATCGTAGCTCATCCAGTGAAAACATATATTTACCACTAGAAGATATTAATTCCTAATCCAGTCACCACGAGACGACAACAAATAAATTGACTTCAGGTTTCTCGACCACGTGTAAAGTATTATAAGTTTGTTATTTATTACCACACAGTAATAAAATAGTAAATTGTCGACATATTTTTAGATCAACAAAAGAATTCCTAAGCTTATTTATGTAAGTACAGTGATAGCTATATCCTAAAGTAATAGTAATCCTGCAATTAAGTAGTATTTTTTTAACTATACTGATCTCGGATAGATAAGTAATATAGGAAGTAAGCTGTAATAGTGTGTGCCAGGTACTTCTTTTCATGGGCAGATAGAAAATTGAATTAAGGGTAAGGCTAATAAACCTGAGACATCTATAAACCATACAGCTGATGCTAAGCGTTGTTATGGTTTATTTCCTTCTAAAAAAATAAAACTCAGATATTAGCATAGAATTTATTTGTGTGTTTAGTAGGCACCTATTTTAGATATGTTTACCGCCCGCACAATCTTTTTTCAAATACTGCATTAAGTCATATGTTTTGAACCACATATATTAGATATGTCACTATGGCCGTAAAAAATAATCATTTTATCGTCTTATCCGCTTTATTTTGACATAAATTTATAAGCGAAGAGTTTTATAGTCGGACAACTGAGCATTTTATGATTATTTGCCGACGGAAATCCTTCTCTCCGGTAGGCATTTAGGATATATATTTAACTGGCTTTTGCCTTTTTTATTACGAGTAGTATGGAATGGCGCAGAAGACTGGAAATGTCAGCTCTGGTTTTGTATTGGAAAAATTCCAAATTTCTGCAAACCATAATAAAATAGTGAATGTTTTTATTGAGTACAATTTATACAAGTAGAAATATTTGATAATCATAAATTTTGTTAGAAAAAATACATAAGGATTGACTGACTCGAAGATGTCTAAATTTGATAATATGGCAAACCCTAAATGAAAGTATTCTAAATTAATACTTTAACAAGTAGCATTCACGTATCTTTTTTCATATGTGCCTAACATTTTTTTATCAATTTGAGAAATTTAGCTGAATGGGTTAATGAAATTATCATTAACCCATTCAGCTAAATTTTGGCATACTTGAAAAGCTTTTATGATTAAACTGAAAATCAATGTACCAAATTCCGACGGAATCAAAGCCTAGTGAAAAAACTAATTAAAAATTATAAATACCTACTATCTACCATTTTCTTTTTGTTGTTACAATATAGAAATTATTCAAACGAAAGTAAAACAAAATGTCCTTCTGCTTTGCCCAGTTGTAAGCGAAATCTTCAGTTCCTAGTTTTTGTACATTTTCCCTTTCCTTTTAAATTTAAATTCAACGTTCAGTGAATATGTAAAATCACTTGAAGTATGGCGAGTAAAATTTCTTAATAACTTTTTGATAGCCACTAATACTTTTAACCTTCTTATTTTATTTTTCAATTATGGTTTTTATTATAATGATAAAATAATTTTAATTATATTTTTACACAATTTATAGAATGTACACATGGCTTACCACTATTTTTAAGATTGTTGTCTCTGTCTACCCCGCACGGTATAAAGTCGTTAGATCAATAAAATGTACGCCAAAAGTAATAATTATTTAGCCCTGTAGTATAGTATAGCCCTGTATACAATAGAAATAAAAAAAATTTCACTTATTTAGAAAATCTACGATGTACTTGGGAAGACTTAGTAACATTATGCTATATATTTATGTTTTTTGTCAGAACGATACATATCGTTTGTAATATAGCTAAAAAATCCTTAAATCATTGTATCAAGTAAAAGTCACATAATAATTTAAAAATAAGATAAAGAACTTTGTTCTGTAACAACAACAGCAAATTTACCGAATTATCATTACTTATATTTTTGTCTTACCGTGAAAAATATGAATTTTATACAAGCAGGTTTAAACCCGATACTAACTTTAATTAAATTCAACTTTAGACACAAAACCCGCTGAACTTAAAGAAAATAAACTGTTTCTAAACAAAACAAATTTCACTGAAAGGTTAAGCATACGAAAGTAAACGAGGCGAAAGCAGAACAAATGGAGGGAAAAACGCAAATTACATTTTTCAGGTGAGCAACAAACAGTACAACAACTCGAAACATTTCAGGTAACGCTCGAAGTGTTAAATGAATTTGGAAATTTGGCAGGTTGAGATCTCGAATTGAGTCAGAACAAAACTCATCGACGAGATTCTATCGTGCTGAGTTTAAGAGCAATTTTTCTCTTAAAGCCAAACAAATGAGGCGCCATTAGATGGAGTGAGAGCGCTTAATCTATTTCTGACGAGTTCACTGACGCCGACAAAGACAAATCGACATTAGCCTACCACACGGCGAGAAGGCGTTCCACTTCTGTTTCAATTCCACTTTTATTTGCGGATTAACTTCTTATTAGTCATTGTGCCAGGATGGGGCTCGGGCCTGCTATCACAAGCCTTATGAATGGCTCAATTATTTCGCTGACTCAGTATGAATTCATCTCGAGAATTTAAACTGTAAGCGCTAAGCATGAATTATTTGAATTCCTTTGCTATCTTCTTCTTATACCGCCCTGCATTTGTTATTTATCATCCACACTAATAATAAAGAGGAAAGATTTGTATTTTTGTATGTTTGTGTGGAATAAACTCAAAAACTACTGGTCCGATTTTGATAAAATTTGGCACAGATATAGAATAGACCTAAAGTGACATAGGCATAAATTTGTTTTGAAATAAATTTATTTCAAAATATAAAACACAAAAATATGTCCACCCGTGCGAAGCCGGGGCGGGCCGCTAGTTTTTAATAAACGTCAAAGGTGAATGTTCTTAATGATGTATTAATTAATATAAAAATATAGTATGATGCTATGAACATACGTTTTTCGTTACACGCGGGGCACAGTATTAATAAGCTGACAACATATTTATGTGCTCCCGGCGTCAGATATAATGTCCATAATAAATTTTGTCTGATTAAATACATATGATATAAACTGTCTAGGAAATTGTTTTAATGGAGTAATGTATTATCTAATGTCAAGATAATTAAAATGAGATTTTTGATACACTATAAGTAATTTTTTCTCATCATAGCATATTTCTAAAGGTTAACTGGTTAAAACATTTTATAGATGATTTGTAAAGTTAGGTTCCTGCCTGGTTCGAAACTGTATTGAAAATAAGTATAGTAAAGAGTAATTGTTAGTACTTACAATGTAGACCGCAAGATGTACCTAGAGTTATGCCTTTCTACCGGAAACCACACGGCCAATGCCTTCTTAAATTCTTCGAAGAATTCTTATAACTACTAGAAAAGTTTATACCATTCAGAAACTATAAAATTATTTACATAGCCATTATAAATTAAAATTCTGCTAATTGCTCAGTCGACCTAGCCTGCGGTATTTGTCAATTCGAGAATTAGTTAACAGAAACTTTTTGTCTGCACTAATTTAACTGTAACAAGCTGTGTCAAAATTACGCGCTAAAGACAATAAAACTGCACTTTATTTAAATCACATTAGAGACTTAACTCCTTTAACAATGCGATTCAAAGAGTTCGTATAACGATGAGGAAAAAATAAATAAAAAAATGCCGCACGTATTTCAGAACGAACAGAACCGACAACTTGAAGAATGTCGAAATGTGTCAACTGTCAGTCGCTATTTAAAACGATATGTTATTCCTGAAGTGTCGTCGTTTCTCGTGTATTTAAATAGGCGAGGCAGCTGTCTCGTTGTAAAGATTAGGCATTTCGGGGAAACCAATGAAAATTCCGATGTCCATAATACTTCTTTCAACTTTGAAAAGAATGCAGATATGCTTTTAAGATGTAAATCAGCGTGTTTTATGCGACTGTTACTTTTATTGTTTAATAAGGGAGTGATCAAATATCGAAAAAAAATAGATTAAAGAATGTTGTCACATGAAAGGGGAATGAATAAACTTTTGCTGCACGTAGAAAAAATATACACATTTTTTTCTTAATATGTAGATATAAAGAAAATGCAACATGCATTTTCTATTACTGTTTCCAATTGCCAATGAGAATTCTCTTTACATAGAATGGGTAATGAATAGAAATTGCATTCTCAGTAGTCGTATTAGCTTATATTTGTTGCAAGTCATTTATTCTTGAAGAAAAATCTATACTAATATTATAAAGCTGAAGCGTTTATTTGTTTGAACGCGCTAATCTCAGGAACTAGGTACTAGTTCAAATTGGCTGTATAACATCACGCTACAACTATTAGGAGCGAAGAAATAATGGAAAATGTGAAAAAAAACCGGGAAAATTATTCACCCTTGAGGGCTTCAATAATGCCCAAATTAACTATTCCACGCGGACGGAGTCGCGGGCACAGCTAGTTAGATATAAAATTTGGTATGTATGGTTGTGTTTGTTTGTTACTCTTTCACGCAAAAACTACGTAAAGGATTATGATGATCTACACAGGTAGAATATAACCTGGAACAAGTTAAAGAATATCCCTATGTTGATTCCCACTAGAGCGAAGCCCCGGACTCTGCTAGTATAGTATGTACATTGGTTGTAGGTATATAGCACTGTAACTATGAAACATGTAACATTCGCAGTGTATGTACGGTATAACCCGATTACCGCGCTGGGTTCGTTAAATCGCTGTTGTGCAGCCACGTCGCTCGAAGAATACAAAACGTGACCAATTTCACGGAAACGAATATTTTCTCGACTTTGTATGAAAATATATTTACTCAGTTTAGCTAGTTTCATGTTGGCATTATTGCTTTTAACTTGTTATGTTTTGCTCCCGTGATGTGGTGATAATAATAAAGGTATTAACAAAATACAAGGACAACCCAGCAGAAATATTCTCTACATTTTGAATCTGTATAATCAAATAAATAACACCGACTCTATTTAACATAAACATATAATCACGTCTATATCCCTTGCGGGGTAGACAGAGCCAACTGTCTTGAAAAGGTCATGTTCAGCTGTTTGGCTCGATGATAGAATTGAGATTCAAATAGAGTCAGGTTTCTAGCCCATCACCTAAAAAAGAATCCCAGGTTTATAAACATATCCCTTGTCGCCTACGACATCCATGGGAATGAGACGTAGTGGTCCTATTCTGTTATTTTATTGGTTCCGGGAACTTCACTCTATTTAAACATTAATAATATTTATTTGGCATATGACACTTTTTTAAAAACCAATCGAAGATTTGGCTTATAAACTTGTAGGATTCTTCTTTTAGGCACGGCAAAAGACTGATGTATGTAATTGTATGTGAGCTATAACATTAAATTTGAGAACTTCACCGATTAATTTTAACATCACACCCGTATTATAGGGATACGATACATCAAAACAAGTTAAGTGACCCTAATCTTCAGATTAAACTACTGGCCATTCAGCAGTTTCACTATCCACTCTCGGCTTTACTTCTCAGAATAACAAACTTGCGAAGTTTCAATTGATACTGTAAATAAGATAGAGGGCATTTGATTCTTCGGGAAGGTATACTTGATCTATCACATTAGAGTTAATCATACTAGTGAAGTTATTCGTTTATGATTCACCGACATCTTCTTTTGTAGGTGGCGCTAAATTCGTCGCGTTTTTGTAAATTTTGTCGTATTTTGTAGATAAAATGTCGTGCGCTTAAATCACGCGGGCGAAGCTGCGGGTAAAAGCTGGTATGTAGGTACATATATTATGACACAATTTGTGGTTAAAGAACTTTATTTCTCAAAGAAATTTACATTTCACTTACAGAGAAAACATTTAAAGTAAATATGTACAATTGTTGGTGTGAGCATTCAAATACATATTTTCAATAAAATAAAAATAAGTCGGTAGTTGCGTATAAAGCCGCTCGCTGCTAACCTACTAAACACAGACGCAAGAACAAAACATTAGGATGTTCGCGCACTTACATTTACATGCATCACAAGTAACAATAGTAGAAAAATAAAAAAAAATAAATAAAAATAAATGGTAAGTATTAATAAACTATACTATAGATCATTTTTATAAGTAATTTATATCTTTTGAAATATACATGAGCTGATTGAAATATAATTAATTGTAATAAATTACTTAGCAATGACAAGATAATAGATTTGTATTTATAAATAGCCTGTACTTGTGTATATATATTTAATAAAAATAAAATAATTAGAGCAGAAACGAATTATTGACTTAGTGTTAGAAAAGTTTAGTTCATCATAGTGGAGCCTTGACATGGGTTAAACATGGGTCGTGACCGTGTAAGTTTGGAAGATTAGTAATTATTACCAAAGCATACACCCAATCATTGTTGTTTGATATTTGGTGGTAATTTTGTTTATAATAATGAAGATTTTGTAAGTATCTTCCTCAAACTATCAATTGCGTTTGGCTGTTTTTGTCCTGCAAAAGGGTTTGGCAAAAAATTGTGTTAGCAGCAATCACTAACCAGTTAGGAAATTTTGATGCCCTAGTTGTAAAAATGGACCTAAGTTATCCTACTGCAAATTACGAACCATATGGAATATTCTTCTCTACTAAGTTTACTCTCTATCTCGTCCGTAATATTCCTAATTTCTCAACTATTGGCGTCATAGCTCAGGGTCCACTGAAGATGAAAACACTGGAAATAGTAATATAACGTTACAGATTTGGCTTTAATCGGGTAGTTTATAACCGGAAGATAATCCATTCATTAGTAGGGTACATCAAATATACAATCAAATTTAGAAGTATCTAGATAACATAAGAAAGTATGTCACAAAAACACTGCGCTCAAGAAATTCAAACTTTTTCCAAACACCCAAGTTTCTCTGAAAGGATAGGATACGACGAGTGTGAAACCAACTAAGTCCTATCAAGCTTGCCCGTGTCAGTGTTCAAAGTCCAGGATTTCAGCTATTTATTGCGATCCCACAGGATCCGAGAATTTACGCGAGTCACGATAAAAGATCCACATTTTCCCCAATACGTGGTCCCGTGTTATCATCTGTTAAATGGCAACTAACATCTCTATAAAAGTTCTAATGCCATCCTCGGGTTTTGTGGTAAGTCGCCGAATGTGTTACATAATTTTATGAGGACATTTTTTCTTTTACAGCTATGTAGTTGTTGTTCGGTATAATGTTATGAATAATGACCTTCGCTGAACAATAAAACTAAAGTAAATACTAGAAGACTCGTCCTAAATATTATGAAAAAATAAATTAATATCTATTATTAACTTGTGGGTCGTAATCATTGTTCAATAGGTAAAGTCAAGAGCTTTACATCTATGATATATTCGTCTACTGACAATTGGCTAGGGGATTGAACTCTGAACTGTTTTGGCTCACTAATAGGGATAATATAGAAGTCTGTAAGGGACAAAAGAAAATATTTAGACGGGATATTTTGAATTATAGGTATTTACAACAATAAGTTTTTGCTTTTAGTCGCGTTTAGGTATACTAGTGTCATTCTTATTACTTTAAATATATCACCAGTCCACATCAAACTTCAAACAAGAATACATGATTAACTCAACTTGTTGCAGTTTTGTTTAAACTCTTTGAAGCGTATAGTTCTATTTGCCATCGCAAATTACACCAGAATTACCCTGGCAAGCGACACGCATCGAACCAAAAAGTACACAGTATCACCACACTCCGAGACAAATAAAGTATGAGAGAACAATACAAGTCAGTGAATAATTTTAGCCCAGCGTTCCATCGGCGCGACAGCGGGTTGAACAAGGAGTCTTAATAATAGATGTGACATTAGCTGATTTAAAATTATCACAAGAAATCGCGTAGGGCTCCTTCTAACGAGCTGCCATTGCAGAAAAATGGCGGATAGGTGATTGAGCTGGAACGAATATGACATGAGGTGATATAAAGATTACACTTTCGGATAGGATTTTCCTGATCATAATAAGACTGAATAAAATATTTGAAATGTACTGATTTAAACATCATAATAACCAGGGCAGTATCATAACAAATGACCCAGGGCTTTGGGGAACAAACAAGGGAAGACGATTTTTAAAAACCAAAAAAGGAAGAATTTATACAAACAAACATGGGTTCTTACTTACTTACCCTAAATACCTCCTAACAGTTGCTATAACTAGTAAGTACTGATATACGTGCTTGAACTGAAAATAAACTGTATTGCATTCTTGTCTTAGTACAGTTAAACGAATCTCACAACGAGTCGCATACAAAGGCCCGTGTTCCGGATCCAGTATTTTTGTATCATCACAAACTCGTATCTTTACCGCCCCCTGGGGAAATAACGTACTGTCACGCAGAATATACTGGCCGCGTTGCAATTAGAGATCGCCAGAAATTGCGTAATTAGGGACCATTAATCGATCTTCATACGAGTCACTTCCCTCTTTGTTGGCTTCAGTTATCCCGCTTAATAATAGAACTAGTGACAATTATTTGTTGGATATATTGTCTTCTGCACGTCAAATAAAGATGATGATGAGGATATTTTTGCTTCTAAAATAATATTATTTAAAACATTTGGCATGAAAATTAGATGTTCGCCATAAGAATTTGTTTCTCGGATGTCTATAACAGGTCGACCTCGTAAGGAATATAAAGACTTCTAGATATCACACAATTTTTTATACATTAATTTTATCAGAACTAAATCATTTTATAGTAGCGAGCGGAACCGGAAATAGATTTATCCAAAATTCTATCTAAATTGGGGTCTTTTTTCGTCCTCTATCGCAGTTCGGTGATCATGGAAGAGTGATGTTAGTTAATGACAGTAAAGTAAGTAAATGATAGAAAATTACCAGCCACCTTATCGTCCGATTCAATAAACTTGGTTGGGGGATAATGAAACTGCAGCATTGGCTATTTACTGATGTGAGGTTTGAATGGACGTAATTGCCGTTATTGGGGTCTTTAGATGGTGACGTGGTTCCGGCAGTAAATTGTGTTGGTAAATTGCCGTTTAAGATATGTGAACATTTTTATGTGCAATATTTTTTTTTAAGATAGGCTTATAAACTCGGGATGCCTCTTGTAGGCGTTGGCTATCAACCTGCCACTATTTGAATCGCAATGCCATTATGAAGCTGTCATGGGCTCATTAGCTGGAGAAGAGCCATATATAGCCACATATTATATAGCTATACACTATGATGAAACGTTAAGAAAAAATATCATAGAACAAAAATTATAACCATGTTTGTTTGGGCTAACATCAAGTAATTTAAGCAGACCCAACGCGGTCCATTCTATTAGCCTAATGGCGCTATATTACGTTTACCCAAAAATCTTTATAGCTGTTCCCTCGTACAGCGGCGCTTATCAAGTGCTCCTTCGGTACCTCTAAGTTCTGCTAAACAAAATTGTGTTCGCTGATTGCGTTTCCTACTAGTTTAGGTGAAATCTTCCTACTTAGAAATTTTATTCAGTAGTCTACGAGGGAGTATGCTCAAATAAAAAAAAATCTAGATTATTCGATCAGAATGTAAATCCATGATCCAGCAGTTTTGTACAACGTTAAATACGTGTTTTATTTTTTAGAAGAATAGTAAAAATCACTTATATCCGTTTTATATATATTATGGTACTAAAATAATTTGAAAAGAGTCATAATATTTTCAAATTCATTATTAATTTCGCCAAAACATCTCCTACCTACACTGTACTGAGATTAAATATGTGATTAAATTTCTAATACTCTTCGATTTTCCTCCTGTCGCCTTTACACCGTACACATAATACGTTGAGATTGATGTATGAGAGCTGTGAAATTGGTAAAAATGAAGGCTAAGTGGGGAGAGGGTGATGGAATGGAGCATTGGTGTTCCTACCCGCAATTTCGTCACGCATTTTATTGAACAAATGTTCCCTTAAGATTCGACTTAAATTATTCGGGACACGTTTTATTGAAGGTTAAACTTGGAAGTA
This sequence comes from Amyelois transitella, assembly GCF_032362555.1. Lineage (NCBI taxonomy): Eukaryota > Metazoa > Arthropoda > Insecta > Lepidoptera > Pyralidae > Amyelois > Amyelois transitella. The sequence goes on along the minus strand of NC_083506.1, from coordinate 4,789,638 downwards.
ATATTGGACTTTTATGTAAGTGTGGCTAATGGTGTGTGTTTGCATCGTAAATATTCTACTGTGGAACTTTAGGTCATCTTAATTGAGGATTTGTCTATTTTATATGTAACACAGAACAAAGAAGAAGTTTTGATGTTACTTATTGCAAAAACATACTCTGTAGGTGTACACTTTATACAAATTAATTTGATACACTGAAGATTTCCTAAATAGGTTTGCATTTGATAATCGATATTTGAATTATACATACATATATGCAGTAGGTACTTTATAGTATTTTGTTACTCTTTTTATCTTGAAAACAGCTGAATCGATTTTGATATTTGCTGATAATTGGGTTAAGGTTTTTTACTGTAGTTATTCACTAAATTAAATTTTAATAGAATCAGCAGTTCAATTTCAAACAGAGGTAATTGAAACCTACGTAGACATTAAAATTTATTTCAGATACATTGTTTTTTTTTTATCTTCCTAAAATAACACTAAAATTTTTTCTATTAAACATTGCTAAAAATCATCTATAAAAAACATGTATTTTTTCAGCACACATACATATTAGATTATGCATGAACACATACACGTCAAACTTATAAAACCCTCCTGTTTCTACAGGGGTTAAAAACTGAAGCTAATTGTTTGTTTTGCATTGTAAACATTGTTTGGATCGAAGGAAATGCAGGTGGGGACCTGGGCGAGAATAAACGGGATAGGGTGTAATTCCCTAGCTGCCTTGAATGTCGTCATGCAAGTAACGAAAATTAAATGGTAATTGTCAAGTCGTAATAGTTTGAGCTAAAGGAATACATCAGTGAAATGACTATACTTCCAATGACAATAGACACTTTTTATAAATATATAAACTAACTTCAGCTTCCTTCACCCAGTAGTTTCAGCTGTGGGCTATCCTGTCAGTCATTCTTTAACGGTAACGAAAGAGTTTCATACAAATTAATTGATTAATTTGAAATATTAAGGTTTAATGTTTATAAGTCTTATTATAGCAATGAATTGGCACCTTAAACTGGTTACGGGCGTTTGAGCGCGAAACTTTCAAACAAATAGCAACTTTGATTGCCCCAGATTCAAACAGGTGCTATCCACAGCGTACTAAAACTTTTAAGAGAGACTGTATTTATAGGATTCAGAGAATATTTGTATAATTTACACTATTAATTTTAGTTAGCACTCAATGAACATTTCGTAAAATATTCCCAATGAACACATTAAAAGTACGTTTCATAGATGTTAGAATGTTAATGTGTCCAATGTCTAGTTAACCCGTTTCTATACTCGACCACCACAACAGGCTAAATCACCGAAGAGATTTCAATACCCTTCTCAATTTTCAACCCTCGTTATGTGGTTATTTCGTACATTTCACGAATTAATCACGTGTATTCCTCGTTTACCTGTTGCGGTTTTATTAACGGACAGACATTAGCTATAAATTTTCTGTATGCGCCAATTTTGTGTTAAACTGATTTAATGAGAATTCATGTAGTTGATGGAACGAAATTATGTTCTAATGGTTTAAAATGATTTATTTAAAATGCGACATTGGTTAAATGGTTGAGGTAACCAAGTACTAAAACAGCGCAACACACATGTTCAAATCCTTCTGCGGTCAATAAGACTCTTTTTCTGCGATGAGTACAAAATTTGATTACTAAGCGATGTTTTCACAGTACGAAAACATCGAAAATAACCCACCCATACTACTTTAACCATGATTCAAAATGGATTAGGTTTCCCTGGTTGTGGAAGTCAGACGAAGTCCCTTCGTGTAAAAACCTAACTTACCCAAGTTTTATAAGGTATAAAAAAACCAAGTTATAATATAATAAAAGGTATAAAAAAATAGATACTTTGATTTAGAGCTGGTACTAAGCCTCAGCACTAACAAGTTCAGTATCTCTTAGCCACCCTTGTGACTTTCAATAATCTTTATCTTATTGGTGGATCTAAATTGAATCTCGGTATGGGGTGAGCAGTCCATAAAATACGCCAAGTAACGTATCTACGCGTATCTTCAAGAGAAATCTAGCTATAAAGAAAACAGTGAAATTAATCTAAGCGTGAAATGAAATGTCCTGTTATGTTCTAGGTGCTTCATAGTAGTTTACGTAAAGTGTACCAATGGGAAGGAATTATAATACCTCTATCGTATAATGTTTCCGCAAATAGTTGACGGTTATAAATCATACTAAGATCGAAATTTTAATGGCACAATATAAATTCCTCAATTTATTCGTCAATTACGTAAATGTCTGTATATAAGACGTCTAATGTAGTAAAACCTTAAAAAAGGGACAGAAGAATTAGAAAAATATAAATATCGTTAACAGAAAATTTCATGGCAGCTGATTAAAACATTTTTAAATACAATTATTTTCTGTACATTTTTTTTTTATTATTTATTATTTTTGTAAGTAAATTTAAGCTGATTTTATGTTGTAAAGTTTTTGCGTGAAAGCGTACAATACAAATTATCTTTATTGCCCATAAAAATAATAATATGCTTAGTAGCATACATACAATACTTACATTAAGAAAAAACATAAAAACTTACATGTACATAATATTATAAAAATATAAGAAATTGATAAGAGTTTTTATTATTACGATAAGAAATACCATTTGAAAACGTTATTTTCTTGATATCATCAGCTGAGTTACTCCTCTTTTTAAATTTCTAATCTATTTTGGGAATAGTCAGTTAAGTATATTCAAGACAAGAAAATTTCGTAGTTAAAATAGACTTAACTGAGTATTATGATTAACATACCTACTTAAACAAAAAGCTAAAAGTCTAACATATTTACGTATTTTCATTTTATTTCACTAACTTGCCCTGTCATATTCTTGGGACTAGCCTAAATAAATTATCGTTAGGAACGCCTGCTTGGGACATACTGAACTAGACTTCCAAAATGAAAAATGATTTTAACATTTCATGTTTGCTGGGTGAACAATCCTTTCATAGTTATTTATTTTCTTGTTTCCATTTTGTATTTTAAAATTACGCGTGTAAATTATCAGTTATCTGCTATGCTATAAATATGAATATGCTAATCTATATGGATATGATATGAGTCTCGCAAAAGTGTGCCCCGTTCTCAGGTCACAGGTTCAAAATCCTACCGCAGCCATAAATAAATGCCTTTTTTCTGAGTTACGTACCTAGATTTTAATTGCTAGTTGATGCTTTCATGGAAAGAAAACCCACACATGCAAATGGGTGTGTTATTTAACATGATCCAAGCCTGGTTAGGTTCCCCTGACATGTTATGTAGCTCAGTAGGCAGCCGCGTGATGTAAAAATGTGAAACCACTCGTGATAATACCTATATAGACTCCCCGGATGTCTCTATAAGGCAGAAATCGCAACCGGCCGCTGGCTCTCTCGCAGAAAAAAAGCCTAAAATTTAGCAAAATTTGCTCACAAGTGGCAAATTTCCAGTAGCAATGTCAACGATAGTGCTGCCTCTACCGAACAAATGACGTACTAAAATGTGAATTCAATCGTTCGTTCAAATTTAAACAAATACAATTGTTTAACATTAACTTTATAAAAATTGTTTCTATTTGATACTAAATCGCCATTGGCGGTCGTGTCTTTGAAACAATTACTTTCAAAATATTTAAAACAGTGATATGAGCCGTAAGCGAATGATAAGCAATGCATCGCATAAGTAATACGATTATTTCATCGCGCAGTCATCGCGCAAGTATCGCTGATTGCAAATATTAAGAGTAAGCAGTCGGAATTAATTCTACAATGCGTGTATGTGTGCGTGTGTGTGAATCTACGTATGTAGTATAATAAAACAACTCCTCTTAATTTTCACAACCATTATAAGTATTACCAACACAATATCGATTTAACAGTTAATATATTTTATGTATTGACTTTACAATCTTTTGCGTTTATAATATTTGTATTTAGAATGATACTAAAAACCGGCGACTGAAAATACAATTAAAATCCACAGCATATACCTACATATCTATTTTCATATTTAAATATATTTTAATGATTTATTTTTACGGTTCAACCTTATTTTTTGGCGAGTTTTGTCTTTCCGCATCCACCCAAAAAATGGGCCAAAAAGAATCATTATATCACAAAATGAAATATCACAAAGCTCATTACTCAAACGTAGTCCGGCAAAAGCTTCCCTCCGACCATTTGTTACAGTCGCCGCGTAAGATGAAAGCCGATACAAACCGTCTCTTCACGTCTCACTGGTTGCGGTGGGGACTTTACTCGGTGCAGGGATGATGATTTATAATATTAAAATTTATGTTCTCATTGTGTATTGATAAGTGCTCCGAAGATTAACACATTTTATATCTGCTGAATATCAGCGCTGTGGCACTCTGCGCTGCAGTTTTTTGCTGAGCAGGGCCCTGTTAGCCGCTTATTTTCTCAATATACCTAGTCTTCTGCGTATCAAATTTATTTGTAGTCCATATTTCTTATATCAAACATAGTTTATGACGCATTTTGTTTTAGGGCCAATGTTAATGCAGTGATTATATATACATAATGTACCTAAAACGCATCATCTAAAAGCTACAATAACAATACTAACGTTATTATAACTCTGCATGGAAAATGTCATTTTATTCCCTGCGTGAAGAAGAAAGAAGAATTTACCACTTGCAATCATCGTGACCATCCTGGTGTTATAGTGGCATTGAAAATTCATAATAACTATGTAATCGTTCTATGGGTCAGATTGCTATGACATTCACTGTGCAATAATGCCCATTAATACATTATGTACGAGATAAAACAGACAAACGAATCTAATCAGATCTTCGTTCCCAAACCTCATCCGACCAATTTGTATTGTCGTGGCGGAAATTCCTGGCATTTTCCCGATTGTCCCCAAGACTTTATCAGGAAGTCCGATATCCGTTCCATTATTGCAAGTAAAACTTTGATTTGATACCGAACTTGTAATAAAACACTATTGCCAACTTTGTAGCCACCAGTTGTGAGCGATGGAGCAAGATTTTTGCTTCATTTAACGAAAGAGGATTTCTTTTATTTGTGAAATTCAATGTTTGGGCATTATATTTATATGGAATTAAGTGCCTTAAGTTATTTATTACTTGTTTTAATAAAATCTAAGAAAAAAAAGATAAGTTCGTATCATGTATTCAGCTTATAAAACATATTGAAAGTTTAAAAACTAAATTTTATTTGACTATGAAAAGTTAATAGACAGATATAAATAGAATAGACTTCTTCTTCCTAGCGGTAAACAATCCTTGATTGGGCATATAAGTCAGGAAGCGACTTACGTTTCTCCGCAACCTTTTCAGAAAACCTATAACCCTCATTGGATCATACATGCATGCATTCAAGCTGCTCTAGACGAATGCGCATATACCCTTAGTCGCCTTTTACGACATTCAAGGAATTAATTGGAGTGTGTGCCGGCAACCATACGGCACAACAGAATAGTACTATTTTATCATAATTGTATACCTATCCAACTCCGCTCGGCTAACCAGATGCTATTGATAAAAAAACTTTTGAAATACACACTGTGTCATAAATTTATCGCCTTGTCCCCACCACGTTTTAATCACTCCAAGCTGTCCAAGACTGCTATCGCGTTATAATTACTCATTAATGTCAGTCATCATTATAGTGCTTATTTTTAAACTTTTTTTAATCAGTGTAGAACATGAGAAAATTGTTATGGTTAAGGTTTTATATTAATCCATAAATAATCAATAAATTATTGTTCTTTCTTGCATGAAGACTGAGCGATTTTAAGAAAATGGATCGAAACCTGTTTGAAACTAGAAGTTGATCATATTAAATACTAAGTACTTACGATAGTTGACAAGGGTTTGCTGTAAATAAATAAATATATTATATGGATCAAATTACACTTTTGAGGTTTCAGATGCTTCACATTATATAAAACAGTTTTGGTGACAGTCATAGAACTATATTAATCGACGAACATTCTTTTTCGGTAAAGTACTCGTACTATGACTCAATCTAAAGAAAACGCGTTTCGGACGAACTGAGCGACTAAACGTCAAAACCATTGGACGTATAAATCTGTAATTAAGCATGGTTACTCTTTATGGAGCATAAGGATGTTAAGAGAGGATTTCCCGAAATTCCTACGGGAACAGGATTAAATGATATGCAAGTCATTTTATACGAACCGCGGACGTAAGATACACCTCAGTTGTGTTATAAATTCGACATGTCTCTTCGTCTTTGTGTGTGTCTGTCTGTGGCAACGTAACTCTCGATAGGCCGATTTTAATTTTCCGATTTTAAGCTAAGGACTTAAGAATTATACTCTTCTTTTTTTTAGCATTTAGATCCTGTTGTGTGTGCTTGTACAAAATACACTTAACTACGTAAATCTATATTTATGTTGTCTAGTTAATAAATAAATAGGTCATTAGTTCATTATACAATGACTGGCCGACCTCAATTGATTGATGGCGTTCTGTTTAGGAAAGTTTGCTCCAAGTTCGCAGGCACTTGATTAGAGAAAATGAGGGATCGTGTAGCTACGTGTTCGGGAGATAAGTAAAATATTTATCCTGGTAACAAGCTGATTTCCTTTGTATAATTATAATATGTGAAAATAAAATTTATTCTTTAAGTTTAATAAAAACATAGTGGCCACTAAGAATGCCACATAAAAAAGTAAGAAAATTTGTTTAGGACAATAGTTTCCATAAACGGCTTTTGTTTTTTGGCGGGAGCCTGAACGTGATGTAGTTTGCATTGTAATATTTTTAAAAATGTATGTTTTATCGACTATTCATAATTTATTACTAATAACTAAGTGTTCGTGACGAAGCATGAGTCTTAAATAGTCTAAAAATAAATTAAACAAGTTAATACAAGACAACAAAAAATAACGTAAACAACTTGTTTGGAAAACTATTATTACTGAAATTTAATAACATTTCGCTTGTATCGAAATGTTGCTTTTCCTCTAACAAACCTTCTTAGGGAATCAACATTATTCCCTCAGTTTGTTAGCTACTACAAAACGAATTTTATAGACATTGCGAAAGGGGACTGGAATCCTTGGTGGGATATCGCTAAAATCGTTTTCTTTATTAAAGTTCAGGTCTGTTATAGGTGCGTCGGTGTTGCCATAAGCCGTCAGTCCCTCAGGAAATAAGTAGGAAGGCGACGTCGAGTCTCCAAGGACGGTGCAAGCGATGGTTGGTTAGTCTCCAAGTTTTACACCCCCTTTTATTATTTTCATAACACGTTTGCGCTATAGTATCGTGTTCCCGGTGATCTTAATAGGTTAAGTCAAGTTTTATGGTGCACTGCGCGACGTGTTCGGTGTAACGCTTTTGTTGTGTAGATTTCCAAGTGAAACTCTTTCTGTTTTATTCATGAGGAGAATTTGTTTTGAATTTACCACGTTTTTGTAGTTAGTGGCAGTTTGGTAGATACGTGTAGTGTATAATGTTACGAGCTGAGTTTTTGCACTTCCCGGTTGTGACCATAACATTGTTTACTCCCTGGGGATAGCGCAGGCTACATAGGCTGACTCCAGGTTCCTCTCTAAAAAGGTGAGAACGCAACCAAAATTTACGCCAGGTGAATGGCGGTGCTGCTAATATGTGGAATGTCAGAATAATCTATCCCACAAAGTCTTACTCAGCTAAACCGACTCTAAGTCTCTATAAACTACTACGTTACAAACACCAACCAAAAGGCTGAAGAATGATGATACAAATACGTAGAATAAAAGGTATAAGCCAGATTAAACCCAAATATGGATAAAATTATTATCTGGTAATAAAGAGTTAGTAGTACACGTGTAATGATCTATTGTAGATCAGCGTATCAGGCACAATTATAATTGAAAATGTAAACAAACTCTTAATTTAATAATGTATTCTTACCTAACTCGTTGTCCTATTACAGACGCTTAAATATAATAAACGGCTCATCTCATTTGCGAAATTAAATTGAATATAATAAACACACACACGTTTACGACTCTTTTATGTCAGACGGCGCTTGGCAGATGTTAAAATTTATTCCGCAGAATTCATTCATTCATAACAAGAAAGCCACCAACTCACTCACAAAGAATTTGAGGTTATTTTTCTCATTTCAAATTCTCGGTAGACGAGCGGAATCGTAAAAAGCGGATTATTCTCAGTGAACGCGTGGCGGATGGAATTCGTGAGAAAGAACCGACTCTGCAATATGGTTTGCTTTATTTACTCGCCACTAAGCTGCATATAATGAAAACGCACTGTCGCGGGGCGTCAAATGTCGCCGAGTGTAGTACTTAGAGGCTGTCCGATCTTGATACTTGTACACGTGAACTATTAAATTTACTATTGAATCGCTGATTAATTAATTGACAGGAAAACTTTTGAGATAATTATCTATTGATTAAATTAACTCTTCAAAGTAACAATTATTGGCTTACTAATACTTCTTAGTAACAGTTAATATACCAGCCTTTCCGGTTGATAAAACCGATTAACAGTCTCTCTGACTTCATAAAATTTTTGTACCATCTAATAACTATAACGATTTTTGGTGCGAATTTTATGACGATAAAAACAATCTATTTTCTAAAAATTGTAAGCTTCTTTAAATTTTTGCTGTATTTAAACCAAAATTACCTATAAAACTTAAACCCTATTATTATAAAGCAAGATAAGCTACCTTCTCAGATATGCCATCTGCTCTGAATAAAGTCAGTAAATATTGTAAGCCTCCTTTGAATTTTAGGCTGGAGTTTAGAGGCTGGGTAAGTCGTGTTTGCTTTGCGTTATAACTTTATTACATTTGAGATGAAGGTACTCGTTGAACATTATACTGAAAATTTTGCTGCTGGGAACCAAAGCTTAGCCGAAGTGGTATTATATAAAACTTTTAATACTGAATAAGAATTCGTTATATTAAAATATAACTTTAACTCAATATCACGAACTGCATAATCACGTCTATATACCTCGAGGAAAAGACAGAGCTTGCAGTCTTAAAAGACTGACAGGTCTCGTTCAAATTTTAGGCTAAATGATGGAATTGAGATTCAAATAGTAACAGGTTGCTAGCCCATCACCTATATGAAGAATACCAAGTTTATAAAACTATCCCTTACTCTCCTCTTACGACATCCATGGGAAATAGATGGAGTGGTCCTATTTTAAATTGCCGGGAACCACACGGCACTTAAAAAGATACTAAAAATAGTTTTTTTATATTTCACCTAGTTCTAATGAATTCCTTTCAAACAAGTATTCATTGCAGTTTACTTGAACCATATAAAATGTAATTTCACACAGACATGCAAAACTTTAACAATAATGATATAATTTGTAATATTTTGATTAGCTTAATAGAACTGTTTTGTTTTAAATTATAATAAAATTACAGTTGCCGTAATATTATGATGAACTGAAAAACTATACAGTTCATTGTATTATTATAGCAACTGTAATTTTATAACTTTAAACACGGAAATAAGTACTTAATTAGCACAATGTAATGTAACTGTAGTTACAACGTTGTGTGAATAAATTGGGTTATTTAGTTATTGAAAATATTAATTTCACTTATAAACAATTTTCATGATGCTAATGAACTTTTTTTAAAATATTTGTTTAATGATATAATATAAGAAACAAACATTGATTGGTAATCGAGAAGCTCGGAAAGCACCTTCGATCATAATCGTAAATTAGGTTAATCAAGTTTTTACACTCTTCTGACTTCAGCAATTTTTGCTGGGAAACTTTACCCAAATTGGATCATGATTACACATAACGTTGCATGTTCCCTTATGTTGTTTTCCTTCACTGTAAGAGCATCATCGGTCAAAGTCATTGATGACTGACGCAGAATTTGAACCTTTGCCTAAATGTGCGTCACATATTTTAATCGGGCACCTTAACGGTTTGACCTCCGCAACCCTAAAGTAAAACAAAAAACAAGCCAAAAATAGGTTGTTGAACTGGGTATATTTTATGATATTTTCTCAATATATGCGCAAATTATATTTGTAGTATATATAGGAGTTTATTTATAACTAAACTTATATTGTATTAAATAAAAAGTATTAAGTAGTAACAGTCACAGTACAAGTAAGGTACAGAACAGTAGCTTATCTGTGCACGTCTCTGGGCTTGTCACTGCCGCATGCGACGTTGTTGATCCCACTATTGCAATTCGTAAATTTTCTATTACTTATCTTTATTTGTTTTTTTTTTTTATTTGGATATCCAATAATAATAAGGTTGTGTTTTTTGTAACGTTTTCTTTTCTGTGACTTCATGTTTATAATCAATTATTGGGTATTACAATTACATTCGTCTTATTTAGCAAGAAATATCTTTCAACCTTGTAAATCAGCTAAAGGTGCAATCTTTTGTTAACAATAATTAACACAGATAGGTATGTATTCTTCAAAGAATAAGATCATGGAATTCTAAAATCAAAACATTTTATAACGAAATTTTATTGTCACTATCTCAAAGGATATCGGATATCAGACATAAACAAAACCCATCCACAATACAATTTTATACGTGACTATAAATTTCTTGTTCTTATTTCGCGAAGAGCCAACTATCCGCTAGCCTCATATCAGTCGCTATAAAAATGTTTTATGTTAGTGGCTAATAAATGACATCAGCAAATTCGGTAAGACAATATGAGACGCTTCGTAGTTTGTGCATACCTGAGATGAGGGAATGCAGGAAATATAAGTTAGTATTTATTGTAATATGCAAACTACATGAATGCATATTACAATTAAATAATATAAAATTAATATAAGTTAATATTTTGGAAGTCTTGAAAAGACTGAAAGGCCACTGAATCTGAATTCCAAGTTTTTTTAAATAAATTTGCGCAAATATCAATTGTCCAAAGTTTTTTAGAGCTCAATTTAAAGGACAAAACATCAGTAAAACGTTCAGATATAATTTAAAAAAAAATCTTTATAGATGGCCATTGAGTTAACACTGAACTTGGTTTCAAACAGATCTACTTGTTTCTGTAATCTGTCGTACATCTACAGCCTTTATTTCTCCCCTTGCAATCATTGTTTCGGCTGAACACAAGGGCGCCAAGTTGTCGCTTTTGGCAGCCACTCTAACTAATAATATTCCTTTGTTTTTGTTAGTCAACGGCTCACTGTATCTAAATGGATTCTTAATCTGTCCATTGGCATAATATTTCAAACTATAATTAAGGTTCCAATATGGGTTAGGTTCCTCTGCAAAGATTGCGGAGGTTAGAGTTAGCAAATAAACAAATATCTTGGCGTATTTAATAATGACGCGTTCTTGCTTCGCGAGTTTGACACGCACTTCACCGTTTTATAATTTTCATACTTTTAATATTGCAAGAAATAGAAATATGAAGTACTAACTTGTAACAAGAAAAAATTTAAAAGTCTAAAGGGTCATTATTGTTATTTTGAGCTAAAGAACCTTATTGTTTTTTCGTAGACGTAACATTAACTTTTAGTAAATAATACAACACAGATAATACAAAAAATTAAATAACAATAGTGAATCATATTTTTCCAATAGTTCGGATGAAATGAATCATAACAACGAATCTAGAAATATTGGCATAAATCACTCCACAGCGAAACTAAAGCACGCAATCTCTATTGAACGCTCTTTTAGAGCTTTCGCGAGATTGGTTCTTTGCTAGGTACCACAGAGCAAGGCGAATCGTCGCACTAGTGCTCTGTGCTAGGTACTATAGAGTTTATTGTTCTAGGGCCACGCGTCATTTTTCAACGTCATGTATCTTAAGAATATGAGTTAAGTGAATGGGGTGGACTATGTGTTCCTCTTTGCTTCCTTACTATAGCTCCCTTTTGTGATGTAGGAAAATTTATAAAGCAATAATATGCCTAATAATTTTCAGAGTCGTACAGTAAATCCACAGATAAAAATGGTTACTGTACTGTACTGTACATTGAGTCATTCATATTATTTCACAGCTGTTGCAATCTTATTGTTTTTAAGAAGAATTATCAAAATAAGGAGCACTATTAAAATTTCACAATTATTGAAACAAAATGAGCTTTCTAATATACCGTCACTCATTATGAGACGTTTTAAGGGATCGTGGAAAGTGAAAAGATGTAGTCTCTGCCTACTCCTTCGGGAAAAAGGTGTACGTATTAGCTTTATTTACATACCTATTACAACAAATTATAAATATCTTATTGGTTTAGAGGATCTAATGAAATGGCCTTAAAAGGAAACAATGGGTGGACCTAAGTGTTTTACATTTACCATCAATCGTTGAACTTCAAAGATAGTAAGATATGTTGACACTCGCTGTGCCTTTTCCATTAATCTGGTTACCCCTTTGGAGTGATATTCCATGATAGTGATATATATCATGAGTTGAAGTAGAATAAGTACTTATCGATACCCATTTGTTATTGTCTTGTTAATGTGCCATTTTCTTCGACTTTTCAGTAGAAAATATTTACTTGGCCCGTTATTAACGAGCAAAAGTCTACGTAAATTCTGTCATCAGTAGTCATAATCCGGTTATCTCGATTTTCATCTGTAAATAACTTTGACGAACCTTTCAGAACTTAATGAAACGAACAGTATTAAATAGTAAATTAGCATTTTTATAGTTTTATTAACTTGATCTAAGATCGAAAAATATCTAGTGAAAGAGTCACCCTCACCAAAATATAAAAATTCATTGCACACATCCAAAAAATCACGGGAATAGAAAATATCTTCGTTTCCGCCCCCGATGTTTGCTTTCGGCTAAGCTGCATCTAATGAAATCGCTGTCAGGATATCCTTGCACCCAATTTTACCGCGACGTCCTAATCTTGATACATCATTTGATCTGCATTTATATCTTATTTTAGAAAACAAAGCTTTATCTTATTTTAGAAAAGGTATACTGGATGATTAGACGGACCTGAAGGTTATATTTAGTTGCTATAGGATTTCCAGGTTAGTAATGACGTAACTTATAATAAGTAAACATTTCTAAGTATATGTGAGTGAGATCGACTGTGCAGTTATTAACAGGCAGTTATATTTTCCTTGTATATATTAATACTCTATAATAAAAGGTTTTTTGCCATTATTTATTTTTAATTGATGTTTTATTATTATTTAAGGATATGCATAAATAGCGGCTAGTCCTTATTTGAATGTTTAATACCAATTGGACAGCTATTGGACGTGGTCTTTTAGCACTTCTTATGTTGTTGGCTCTGTCTATCCCGCAAGGAATGTGATTACAGGTATATGTCGACAGCTTTACCGATATCAATATTTGGGCTCATATTTTACAACCATTTAGGAAGCCAATCCAGTATCAAAACTGGCTTTCACTGCAACATCAAAGTTTTTCTTATTTATTAGTTTACCCCTAAGTAGGGTGTCATTCCGATCACGACCGAACTATTTTCGCCTTTCAATAAAATTAACACTTTCGTAATAAAATCAAAGTAATAAAATTTGAAGTAATGATTGCTCTGTCCTGTTTTTTTTAAATTCATTTCTAGTCCAAGTTTAAATTAATAATAATCAATCAGAAAGGCGATTGGCCGAAAAATTGAAACATCAGCGTTTCTTATAAGGTTAACTGCGTACCGTGGATCAAGGGAGCCAATCGTTAACAGTTTCCAAGATCTTGACAGATAAAATAGCATGGCGGTATCGTAATGCTGTTGACTTTCGTATATGTGATATTTCTTATTTTTAAGCGCTTCTTATTACCTAAAACTCTCTATTATAGAAGATGAAATGAATGAGTGAGTAACTGATAGACAAATAGTTGGCTGTAACTATTGAGCGATAGAAGCTGATATCTGCCGTGTATTTTAAATGGAGTTTGTTCAGATTTTCTTGTGTAATATGATTGAACCGTTACATCTTTAAGGATTATTTACAAAATATATTCAGCTATCTATTTGAAACTAAGTCGTCACTTGTTCCATTAAGAAATCTTTGGACGTATCCAACTGTATATATCTTTGAATAAAACCCCCTTCAATTGAACAATGGGACGGTTCAGCCTAGTGGACATATAACGCTTGACCAATTTTCTTTTGTGAATGCCTACGATTGGGGAATATCAAACGGGTACTCCAAGTGGTGATTGAGTAGCCCTTTTTTTCTATAAGAATCGTTGATTTTAACCAATTCACAGGACAATAAAGCTATTTTGAAAGTACTCAGAATTTCACAATGCTAGTAAGAATAGATAAGGCAAACCTTTATGTATTCTACCAAAGTTAAATAAAAAAGGATTAATTTATATATATATTAAGGTGCCGCGTGGTTCCCGGCACCATTAGAAATAAAAGAACAGAACCACTCCATTTCTTTCTCGTGGATGTCGTAAAAGGCGACTAAGGGATATGCTTACTTATACACTTGGGATTCTTCTTTTAGGCGACAGACTAGCAACCTGTCACTATTTGAATCTCAATTCTATCATTAAGCCAAACAGCTGAACGTGGCCTATCAGACTTTTTAAGACTGTTGGCTCTGTCTACTCCACAAGGAATATGGACGTGATTATACGTATGTATGTATTAAGGTTTCAAAGCAGTAAATGATTGTGTAACAGCTTGAATTTTATTTCAGGTTTTATAATCGTGGGCTTTGCTTCCTCCTCTCCATTCATCTCTTTCTCAAAAATGTCCAGAGAACAACAGAGGTACTAAAGACAAAAGTTTAGTAGCAAAATACAATTTTCTCTCTCAGACATTAGATACATTTTCTGAATTCAACCAGCCATTTCAATTACAGGTGAAATTAATCAATCGCCCGATCCGACCGCACTGAAACAATTCAAGAATTCGATAATTTATAGCCGTAGACGGAAATAACTTTCCTCCTAATTTTCCACCCTGTATATTTATTTCGAAAGTATTTTATTCTTCTATCTGAGAAATAAGGATATACCTAAGTAGGGTTGTTAAAATAGATAAAACCCCATTAATACCTACAATCACGTCTCTATCCTTTACTGGCTGACAGAGCCTACAATCTTGAAAAGACTGGAAAGCCACATTGATATTCATATAGTGTTAGGTTGTTAGCACAGCGCGTTAAAAAGAGTCGCAAGGTTATTTCATTTCCCTTCGTCGCTTTATACGAGATCCATGGGAAAGAGATGAAGTGATATTATTCTTTAGTGCAAGGAACCACACGGGATTTAACGGCAAAATAAAAAACTAAATATGAAAATGCTGTTGAGTGTGCTTATATAAAAGATGTAGTGCAAGACCCTTATCTTAAGGATTTTTTTTTTACATTTATTTAACTTGTAACGACCAGATATTGCCTGGAAACTGACATGCTTTACAATGCTCACTTTATGCAATTTGACCAATAGTGAAATTCAATACCTACTAACAATAAAGGTTAATTTATTTTTTCCTTTTTTAGACAAAGGATTAAGGACATACATATAATTAAATAATTTTAATTAAAATTCATCCTGTAAATCACAATCTTGATAATAATCAGCATTCACTTAATTCTTTTTATATTCGTTTTCAAGTTTAATGCCGATTTAACGTTAAAAATTTCAATAGTGCTTTCTTCATAAATGTGTAAATGTTCTTTGTTTTGCAACCCTGAATGTGTCGAATGATTTATACAAGCCACGTTTATCCAGTTTTATTTACGAGTTCCTCTAGAATAATTACAGGGAAGTATAAACATTTGCAAATGTAAAAAGGGATTAGGTACCCTTTAATGATTACGGTGTAATTGCCCAAAGAATGGAAATACCTCTCGTGGAAAACGGAACGTCGGGCCACGTTATAATGCCTAAAACGACCAGAGCATTTGCTTTTTTAAATAATTTTCTTAGCTTTTATTGGCACAATTTGAAGATGCGCTCGCTTTTCGTGGTCTCAAGCTTAACCTAACTAACACAGTTAGGGTTTGTTATTGTTATGGATTGTCATAACATAAGTTTATTATCTTTGTTCACGTTTTCTGTGATCTGTCACATCGTGTTGGCTAATATATATTCTAAGTACAAATATTATTTTTTTTTTGGGTAAAATGGTTTACTTTGTGAACCATTTTACCCATTTACAAGAGTACGCTGACAACTCCGCTCCCCTAAAGGGAGTAATCCTGTTATGTTCCCTTCCCGCGGGAACTCCAGGAAATCCTCTATTCTGCGCATAAACGTAAATAACCTACATTCCAAATTTCAAATGTCCAAATCTACTTGTAGCAGTTTGGGCTGTACGTTGATATGTCAGTCAGTCAGTCCGTATTTTGGAAGAGGAGATATTTGCATTTGATGATAAGGTATGAGCTTCTAAATTACTATTCTGAATCCGTACCTTTTTTATTTTAATGTAAAAACAAATCTTTAAATTTAATGCTACGCGAATAATCCCATATGTAACAATAACTTTGTGATATTTGTACGAATGACCTGAAAAAGCATAAATGATTTCTGCATACGTTCACAGAAACAATAGAAAAGCGAAACCCAAACGTTTCTGTTTATATTTTTCAGAGGGAGATAAAAAATGTTCACCCGTTTGTAGGAATCCGACCGGTCCATTGTTAGCCCGGTCCATTCACAGAAGGTTGGAAACATTCAAATTAGTCCATTGTGATTTATATACTTCTTGTGTTCGTTTTTTTTTTTTCAAATAAATATGTTATAACGTGAAAATTCAATGTAAGGTGAAATTGATTTGAAACGCCTCGTGAAAATGGATTGCCTTTTTATGTGTTGTTTATCCTTCCTCTTTCAGGTCTATTTGATGGGTTTGCAATAAACTGTAAATAAATAAATTAAGTATAAATTAGGCATTTATTCGTTGTCTAATAAGTCATGTCAAGTCACCAAGGTGGTCTATGGTGGCAGATTTCGGAAGGAAAGAAAGTTCTCTTTTCGAAGAGATTATACGAATCAATCAAGAAACAGGCTTATTAGTATGAATTTAGGATGCTTTTTTAAGTGAGGGCTCAATAATATTTTCTTTGATTGACCTTTTCAATTAGAATGGGAACAGAAACAGATTGCACACACAAGGCTTTTATTGGCTACCAGACCAGTAAGGAAGCTTGCACTAGATGTGCTCTATTACATAAATCTGCCTATTCTCTCAGTTGCATTTTATTACATGAATTAATATAGGTATTTAATACAAACTCCGCCCAAGGGGCTTCACGCTCTTGGAAATTTCAGGATAAAAAGTACAGTATTCTATACGTGTACTTTTAATCTAAATCTGTCCTGTAGATTTTGCGTGTAAGAGTATCAAACACACACGTCTACACATATTTGCGAAATATCGTATTTTTTAATATATGTGCATATATATAATCACGTCTATATCACTTGCGGGGTAGACAGTCAGTAGCTACGTTCAACTGTTTCGCTTAATGATAGGACTGAGATTCAAATAGTTATAGTTATAGGTTGCTAATCCCATCAGCCATAGAGCCCATCGCCTAAAAGAAGAATACCGAGTTTATAATCCTATCTCTTAGTCGCCTTTTACGACATCCATGGGAAAGAAATGGATGTCCCTTTTCTTTTTTCTATTAGTGCTGGGTACCAGACGGCGTTAATACTTATTCATGTTTTCGTAGGATATAAACTTTAATAATTCTAAACAGCCACTTGTACCAAAACCAAACACACAATCGTCAACCACAACTGGCATTACGGCCACAGAATGTAGCCAATACGCTTTCAGCTTGTTTACTTGCCACCGCACAGGCCATTAGGTGTTCGTACAAATTTATAATGCAAATACGATTACATCCGTGCCTTCAGAGCTAATGCACTGCGCTATGAATTGCAAAGTGCAGAAATTCTTTCAACGTAAAATAGGTCGTGAATGCTTTCTAAATCGTATATTTACTAGAGGAAAAGATATATTTTTTTTAGTAAAGTATTTATTGATAATACTTTTATCTTTGTATTGGTAATTGAAGAGATTTGAATTTCATGGATTCATCAACAATGAATGATGTTTAATAGAAAAAAATCATCGTTACAACACCAAATAATCAAATGATTCATTATGAAATCAATTTTTATTAAAACCAAGGCAATTATTAATAAACAGGTAACAATATTATTTTCAAAACTATATAATTTGTAATCGTATTTGACGTTTCAAATACGTATTTGACAGACACAGTTGGTTCCATAGTAATTCGAATTCGTCTCAACAGTTTAAATTGTATTTACAACTAGCGGGCCCGACAGACTTCGTTCTGTCAAAAAGATTTGTAATATGACAGTTTTTTGTTCCTATCTTTTAGACCTACATTGCTTAGACAACAGTGAACTTTATATATTAGCAATAAAGCTCAAATTGACTGTACGTATTAGTTAGAAAACGTTTGTATGGGATAAAGAAAATGACTGTTTTTAAGGTTTTTTAGGCAATTATTTGGTATTTTTTCGCCGTAAAAACCAACCTTGAGCTTCGACGAATATTAAAAAAAAGAATAGGCCAAATTGGTCCAGGCGTTCTTGAGTTATGCGCTTACCAACACATTTAGCGATTCATTTTTATATTATAGATATCTTCTTAAGATAACATTCAAATCCTTATTATTTGAATTTCAGCCATGCATTTATAAAATAAATACCTATATCGAGTGCTGTATTCAACTGCTATTTCGAAATAGCAAATTGGCAAACGAAGATCTAGGTTTATGACATCGTTATTCCCAATATACCATATGTAGATCAGGTTTCTCATAAATTTGATTGAATTGGTCGTATATACAATTACAGTAGCCTAGTTTACTTGAATAATTGTTTGACAAAACTTTGTAACTGTTTGTGCTTATGGATAGTTTTCAATGGTCCTGACCCGTAGCATGACACGCGCGACACCATTTGTATCTCGCGGAAAGCTATCGCTGTTTCGCTTTTTATTATGACGTGAAAAGGGACAGCGATAGTTTGTCGCGCGATATAAACGGGGTTGCGCGTGCCATGTTACGAGGACTGGGTCAGCGGTCTTTCTAGAGCTTTCAGTTACTGATTTTATGGATATGATACAACTCATACCATAAAACGGCATCTAGTGGAAATTCGAATAGTTATCCACTGGCTCCCAATGGCATTCGATTACATACCACACATTATAAGACCAAATCGGCGCACAAATATTTTATCAACTGATATATATTAAATTAGTTGTAATACCTAGTATAAAAGTGTAATTAGTTATTACTTATTATGTCCATCATTAGGGCATCGAGTCTATAGCCTCCTATAACCCCATAATAAATAAACTTTTATATAATAATAATTTGTTTAATAGTACCTTGTTATAATTTATTAATTATGATTTCTTACTTGACTTACTGTTTACAAGACTGCTATAATAGATATTAAAAGCGTTCCTCCTCTATGATTATCCTAACAATATGCCACAGTATTACCCCAAGCATTAGAAGTGAGGGCAATATATTTTCACTTGCTATCCCCTTTGTAGCTGTATCCCTATGATGTGAATGCATATTTATGGAATAGCTTAGTAGCTACTTTATTTATACTGTATATTGATATTTTGCACTTGTTTGCTTAAGTGTCGCTTTGCAAAGTAAACGCATGGAAGTGTTATGATATGGAGAGCATCAAACTCAAAAGTGCGTAGTACGTAGGTACTTACCGAATTCTTTGAAATATGTAAAATATTTGATTTAATGAAATAACATCAAGAAGTTATACTTACATTATTTTAAAAAATGTAGACCATAATGTTTTATTGTAAAGGCTCTAATGCAAAGTAGGAATAGAATAGAATACAGAATTGGAATGGAACGTTAGAGTGGGAAGGTCAACCTACGAATGTACCCTGATCAAATCGGGGTCATTATATCGAAAATTCAGGTCAATAGTACCCTATACCGACGATCTTACCTGCAGAGACCAGGGCTAGTGGAAAGATGTAGTCTCCGTCTACCCTAAATATTCCGAAAGCTTTGGACCAACTTAATATTCATGTAAAATTCATCAAAAACAAAAACAAAGAGAAATTAAAATTTTAAATTATTCTGTAAGTATATATTAACACGACAAGGAGTTGGACAACGAAATAGGCAGACTTGCAAGTGGTTTCATGCCATCTGCATAACTGGGGACGACGGAGCCGTGAGCTGCGGTCTACCCGCGCCGCGCCCGTTACCGAGTGGTCGTAATACACCCCGGGAATTTGAGCATACAATTATTGCCTAAGGATAGGGTTAGCCAAAATTAGATCTGCAAATTGAAGCGCAAATTAGTATACTTTAAGAAAAGTAAATTTTCACTCCTTTCATGTGAGTTGCCGTGTGGTTCCCGGCACCAATAGAAAAAAGAATAAGATCACTCCATCTCTTTCTCATGGATGTCGTAAAGGCGACTAAGGGATAGGCTTATAAACTTGAATTCTTCTTTAATGCGATAGGCTAGCAATTTGTCACTATTTGAATCTCAATTTTATCATTAAGTCGAATATAGCCTATCAGTCTTTTCAAGACTGTTGGCTCTGTCTACCCCACCAGGGTTATTGACGTGACCATATGTATGTATATATATATATTATATTCATGAAGGTTGGCACTTTCAGCCGGCGTCGTGGTTTTCTTTGTGACTTCTCCTAAACATTGGCCTGAATTTATAGTAATTTTATATATTGAACATGTCGGGGTCTGTCTGTAACCACTAGTCACTCGCGGAACCTTGTAAGCGACTTCCGTCTGACCTGTGTAACCTTTGCTTTTCTAACCCATACTGCATAGTGGTTACACATCCAGTTGCCCATATGTATTGTATATGTTATCTCACCATTTACATTTATGTACAGAAGTTATTTATATTTATTGATTTAACTGTTGAGTATAGAAGCAGAGAGAAGTTTTCATATATGTTAGCACCTCTAAAATATAAACAGGTTTTTGATCAGATTTCATTTTTTTGTGGGAGCTTTTTATCATCCCTCCCTTTCAAACAAATTTGATAATAATCAAAATAACATTACCAAGCGTGCTTTTATACAAAACACATTACGACAAAATTGTTGGGGTCTCGTAAAAAGTAAGAAAACACCTCACAAGTACACGTATAAGTGGTTGGTAAGGACAAGAAGTTTATTCCTTTTGGGTTCAGGTTATTTTTGGAATTGTCAGCGTTGTAGTTGAAGAGAAGAACAAAAATATCGTGTGTGTGTAATTTTACAAAACGGAAGAAACAGCTGGCTTCTTTCGTTTCGTAAAATTACCTAATCAAGTTAAAAAAATATGAACTGGGGATTATATTTTAGGCTATATGGCTAGCTACCTGTCATTTCCCTGTATGTGCATTTTCCTTATAATGTTTTCCCTTCTTATAAGCATTAGTAAGCACTCAAATTAATGTACAAAACTAAGAAAAGAGTAATTGGCACATGACCGAAATAGGATTTAAACCTGTGTCTCCACGTGCACTATTCACGCATTTTAATCGGACACCATATCCATTCGACCACTGAAGACAAATCTAAATAGCGTAAAGGAAAACAATCAACAAGAGGAGTCAGGTCATTAATGCACCCTCTTTGAGCCCTCGCAAAAGTAAAACAACTTTATTTGATGTCGTCACTGGACGCTGTCACATTGGGGGTGACGTGATAACATACCTGAGGTTGGTACATTAATTCAGTCTAGACTTGTACTATTTGCATACTGATTTGCAAACTGAATACTAGAGATGTTTGTCCCGATATTTCTTGTAAGTTTAGTTAATATTCACTTTTTCAGGTTTTGTAGTCAATTGACGGAAGCTCTTATTAATTTCAATCTTGTTAGTCGGTCCATCTGTATGTCACAGACAATTTATTAAGAGTACAAATTAGACAATTTACTAGGTACTTCAAGGTTTTTTTACCTTGAAGTACCTAGTAAATTGTCTTATTTGTGTGTTGAAGATAAGCGAGCCACACCTTATATATGTGGGCGGTATTATTCGGAACAATTAATTCTGATAAACTGAGGGATAAGCGTACTTGTATTTTACATGAGTATCTTATCTTATCTTGTATATATGTATGATAATAACAGCTGAGTTCTAATATATTGTTATAAAGAAACTCATCATCAAAACCTTAGTCGTACGTCGATCCATCATATTGCATTCTCCATTAGTGTCAAACAGTTTTAAAAGCTCATGCCTCATTTACTTAACATCGCATTTAATATTAAAAAAGAACCAAAGTGATATAAAGCAAAAGGTGCCCTTTACAGTTGACTGTAAATGCATAACTTTCAATAGCCTATTTCCATCAAAACTGAAACCTTTTGCATAGAGACAATTGTCCTTACTCGTAGAAGCAGTCACTTAAAATGTTCCACTTATTCCACAAAGGGACTTTTAAGAGAAATATCTACTTCAGTTTTAATTTTAATGCGCTTTTGTATAACTATGATTACTTCTTGTTAATATACCATTCAAAAAGAATCAAAATCTGTGAAATATACGTGCATATGTCCCCCTTTTTCTCATTATGGACAGAGAGAGCCAGTAGTCAAAATTCTTGAAGGCCACGTTCACCTGGATGGCGTAATGATGAAATCAAGTTGAGCTTAAAAACATTCCTAACCTAAACAGTTTTTATTTCGTTGTATACATCTACAGAATAGCTTATCTCTAACTTACTCACCTGAGTAACAGTCTCCGCGTTATATTTCTAACGCATTCTTAAAACTCAGTAAGAAAACAATTTCAGACCGCGCGTGTGGAAATGTCGGAAACTTTTAAAAACCATTTTACCGTAACCTTTAAGTCTTGAAAGTTTGACATATAACCATGATTAATGTACCAGTGTGCTAAGCTCATAACTTCGAGTTCTTTGCTCTTCGCGAGAACTATGAGACTATGGAAGGCGTTTGGTACCTAGGTGTTTGTAAAATAAAAAGTTGTACTTTTACTTGAATGTACGCACAAAGTAGTGTAAGAAATTTTGATAATTATAATTGAGGCCTAATGTAACCACCTGGTTTGGATCTGGTTTTTCATAAGCCTATTTTTTACTTTCACAAAATTTGTCCTTGTTTAGCTGTTTCTTATCTTGGATATATATCCATACATATGTATAGAAAAGAGGACTTAGAATAACTGATTAACTGACTTATTAATGTACAGCCTAAACTGTTGCGTTTACATACATATATACATACATATGGACACGTCTATATCCCTTGTGGGGTACACAGGCTCTGTCTGTCTTGAACAGTCTTGAAAAGACTAATCGGCCACGTTCAGCTATTTGACATAATGACTGTTGCGTTTTGAGATTTACAATAAAGATAGGTTTCTGATTTAGTCTAGGTGTGCACTAAAAGAGGATGTATTGGAATTCCCGGATTTCGCAGGAAGGGAAAAGTACGGGAATCGTAATCTTTACACGGGGTCGATTAAAATGTAAGTTTATAGTGTACAAATGCATGTTCCCTTAAAAGATACTTCTAAAAAAATGTTATTTTAATTCAGAAGTAGTTCATTTTCAACATAAGTCTTAAATTTTCACAATGCCAACATTTTATTCAATCCGTTATTACTACTGTTAGCACGTTCGAATCACTTTTCAACATAGCCGAATGCGGCCATCTGATGGCGTTGCAAAATCCGTGGTAATCCCGAATTTATTATCTGTTTGCAAGCTTCTGCTGCTGCACAGTAATCCTAGTTATGTGCCATTGATGATGAAAAACTAGATTTGACTTTGGCGATTTGGATTCAAACAGTAAATATTAATTTATTTATTCTTTATTGTAACAATTACAATTTGTAAAGTACAATAGGCGGACTTAATGCTAATAGCAATATTTAACAGTCTACCATTGGGTTAAGCAGAGAACCTTTGTGTGGGTGATAATAATAATGTATCATAAACATACTTACTGTACCATTTATACTATAAACCTATAGGTACTTAATATATGTATACTTATAAACTACACTACACATACATACATATGTATATAAATACATATATTTGCAGCACAATAATGCGCTTATTTTATTAATTGCAGCTTCTTAATATGAGATAGTGTAATTGCGTAATAGTATTTTTTTTATGGTTAAACAACTTAATCAATGTTGATGAAATTTGTCACAGAGACAGGCAACACCTTCAGTAGTAACATAGCCTAATATTTTTCAAATGTAGTCTTACGCAAAAGCCAGCTTTATAATTTAGATTAGAAACAAAAAATGTTAAAACTTGATAAACACTTGTTATCTATACAGAATACAGAACCTTCCTTGTCAGTCTTTCCGAAAACCTAGATTTAGAGCAGCTTTCTAGTAGTATCGTATCGATGTTATCAGAGAATGAATGTGCGAATTCACACCGCTCGCGATTCAAGTTACGTAAAAGCGTACAAATTGTATTTCTGGTGTAAATAGTATGTATCAGGAATAATCGGAACTGAATGTTTTGCGAATTTTACTTTAGTGTTTTGAAAGTCTTTAATTTCATAAACAGAACACAAGTAATTCCAACCGAGATTTAAAGCGTGACAGGTTACTTTTTTTTTCATTTTGAACCATAAGGTCTCAAGTTCTATTCCCGGTCAGATCAAATGTTCAGATATAAAATGTTTTTTTTTTAATTGGTTTGGGTCTTAGATGTTTATATTTTAAATCGTTTATTTTAAATTATAGTATCGTTTCCTATAGCAAAAGCTCGAACTTACTTTGGAGCTAACTTAATCTTTGTAATTAATCTCGCATATATTAATTTGAAAAGCACAACCCTTTAAATTACTACCTAGCTGAATTTTTCACAAATTAAAATTATAACATCACATAGGTAAGTGCGGTTTTAATGACCTGCATTGGCGCGACGCAGATGTGGCGGCAAATCCGCATTAAGCCCGGACTTAGTTCGCGCCGCTCGCTGTAATCGTGCTTGAATTATCGCACGTTTTAAATACAATTACGTGACATTACAGGAACAACCGCTTAATGCGAATCGAAATTACGCTTGAATTGTTCTTATTGAAACGAAAACATTTTTTTCATACTTTGCTGCAGTGTAGTTTGTTCTCCGCTTCTACACATGCGCTTTGGAAGTGGTAGTAGTTATAATTAGATTTAAGTGATGTGACGTCAATAAGTGATACCTTGTATACAATTTAGAAAATAAACTTATTCTATTCTATTCCATTCCCGAAGGAATTTCAGGATAAGTACCTATTTATTATAAAATATTGTAGTATCGTTGTGTTAGTATCTCGTAACACAAGACTCGAACTTACTTCGAGCCTAACTCAATCTGTGTTATTGTCCCGCATTTATATTTATTATATATTTATATTTATTTATTATCTATTAGTGCTTCCTTACGCCACCTAGTTTCGACTGTACGAGTGTACGTTGCAAGGTATTTTTATATAATGATTTACAATTAATATTAAGCAATAACAGCCCAAATTATTGACAATGCAGTAAGAATACCATTGATTAAAATTCACTTTGAACCGGTGCGATGCGGAACTTACTGATATACAGGGGTGCTGCAAAATAATCCGACACCTGCGCTGCGTTTGAAGGGTTAACGTAAGATCGAAACCACAATATCCGTCTTACCTTGTGAAACGGTTCCACCCCTTGCAGATCACTTATTATTGAAAATTATATTAGCTAATGCTGTATCGCAGGGCACTGATTAGATTATGTATGACGTGATTATATGTATGTATTTATAAATAAATAAAATGATTTTCATCCAGAACTGGTACAGTCAAGTCGGTTATGCCTTGATGTTTTGTCTTAAATGCTTACATGCACTTGCTTTCTATGCAACTCGAATGCTCTTAAAACGAAAGATGCTCCCGTGATCTATAAAGCTAAAAGTTAATTTAATACAAAAAAAAACTCACATTTTCTTTTATCTAAACTCCTGTCTGCTGTTGTTTTATCTTGAAATTTTAATGAATTCAACACCATTCAGTCAGAAAGTTCAACACAATTTCTTCAAAGAGATGAAAAGAAGAATCAAATCACCATACAAAGTCCAAAGGTCTGTGATGTCTGTGTGTTGTGGGCATTGAAAAAATGCATTAAGGCCCTCACAAGGTGTCCCTCGCATGCCAAGGAGTTTGCCCTCTGTTGCAGTGTTCATGAATATTTTAGTAGTAGGTATTCCATGACATGGATTTAAATAGATAATGCAAGTGTAAGTTTTTCAAGTATTAAATTATTTGCCATTGGACCATAGATCCTCTGTTCTGACTTTTTTGTTTGATATCGGTTTTAGTTCATTTTCATATTTTTTTTTTAAAACGCAGATTGTCGTCTATCATCCCACTGTCCAGCCATGGAAAGGCGGTAAACAGCACATGATTTCAACCAGTGAAACGGTGAAATAATCTTATCAGTGCCCTGCAATATTCGGTATTATGGAATAGAATTAGTTTATATTATTCACGCGCGCTCATCATTAAAAGAGATATATTAGATATAGTAGATTTTTTTCACGCTACATAAAATCCTTGATCGTAAGCACCAAGTACCAGAAAAAAATACAGATATGAACCAGTGGAATCTACTTTCAACTATGTCTTTGAGCATGCTTGTGGAACTTTGTGAGTGTGCTTTCAAGTGATCATGGGTTTCATTTTATCACCATTGGTATTCCGTTTCTACATTTATGACTTAATAATGTTGAAATGTAGCAGATTTTAATGTTTGCGGAATCTATTTCATAATATCCACCAAGACCAATGAGTTAGTCGTTTGATATTTAGAGATTATTTGATAATTATCAAAGACAATATCTTAAACTGTAAATAAACTAGTCGTCCGCCGAGAACTTGGGCCTTGCGAACACTTTATATCTTACGAAATTTCTTAAAAAAACTACGTGACTTATTTTGATGCCCTTCGAACTACTTAACTGTTTTTGATATTAAATGACTTTAAGATGGGTATCTTAAAGTCAGTTTTGAGGTTGCATAATAAACTATAAACCCGTATGATTTTTCAGATAGGTAGATAGTTTGTATTACATCATCTATTTTCAGGAAGAAAGATATTCTACCAATTTTGAAATACTAGGATAACCACTGTTCCTAACTTTGGTGCTAACAATTGGATATAAATTATGAAGCTCATAAATAATGCTTTATTAGAGGTCTCATAAAATGTCTTCACTAATATAATCTACAAAAAATTTGTCATTAATTAGGAAACGTGCCGTGTGGTTCCCGGCACCAATACAAAAAAAATAGGACCACTCCATCTCTTTCCCATGGATGTCGTAAAAGGCGACTAAGGGATAGGCTTACAAACTTGGGATTCTTTTTAGGCGATAGGCTAGCAACCTGTCACAATTTGAATCTCAATTCTATATTTAAGCCAAAAAGCTGAACGTGGCCATTCAGTCTTTTCAAGACTGTTGGCCCTGTCTACCCCGCAAGGGATATAGACGTGCCCATATGTATGTATAAGGAAACGTAGCTTATAATCGCAGATATTTTTTCTGCAAATGTGTAAAAGCTGAATATTATTCACGAGTAAAACTAAAGAACATTATTTTCCACGAAGCACGAATTTCTTTACGATCGACCGAACACGAAATATGGGGGTCACGTTACTATGTTTATACGTCACTGCCAGATTTATCGATGGCAAATTTTTGGGACAAATTGATATTTTTATTGAAGAACTGCCAGAGATTTTTATTATTTCGGTCTCTCTGAAAATCATTTCATGGGATTCTAATTACTTTTACATGAATATAAATGCTGGTAATGGTAAGAATAAGCAAGGAAGGTGAGGGAATTGAAATGAGTCTCAGATATAAAGCAATCAAATCATAGTGACATTTTCTTTTCTAATACAATTACAAGGCAAATAATGCTCCAGAATTGCGTAGAGGTTAAACAAATGAGAGAAATTAAAATATTGGATAAGCCCAGTTAATTGCGACAAAGCCTTGAATAATGTATGTGCTTTGGAGCAAATAAAACGCCGTGTAATTAGTAGACTGAGCGTTTTAAAACAAAAGCTTAATTTTGGACTAAAATATTACACTGTATAAATGTAATTGCAGGATATTTATTATTGTTAAAGTAAGGATTCTTGTTTTCTTCTGTTTTTATGCATTTTCTGTTCAATGGAACAGTTTTTCAACCACGTAGTTTTGGATTTGAATCCCAGTTAGACCTACCACTGATTTATCATTAAAAAGGGTGAGTACCATTCAATCTTAGCCAATTTTTTATTTTTATTCAATTTTCGGAAAAAAATCGTATGCACTTGTCACTGCAAATTTCTATACTATCCATTCATTCCAGTCTATACCAACTCTTCTAAAAGTTGATTGACCCACCTAGTAAAAACGTAAAATATTCGCAATTTATCAGACAACATTTCACGAAACACAACTGAGAATATCTCCATACACCAACCTGTTTAATTATTCATATCATTAGCAAAGTTGTAGGCGTTCCTTTGTAGTCGCCTGGCTGCCGATAGCCTAGTTCTAGACTTGAGCTCAGTTCGGAATGTATGCCGCGCCTAACTTAATGCCTTCCTATTGGCAGCAAAGACATCCAAGTTGGTGCCAGCGGCAAACAAATGCACTATATTCTGTTTGGTGAACAATACAAAAGCAGTTATCTAATTGTGAAAATTTTGGGTACCAAAATTTATGTGCAGTTCATATCGTTTTTGTATAAGTTTGGAGTCCCTTGCAATTCTATCTGAAGTACTATAATGCATTTTGAAGTCAGAGACCTCTACCTTTATACCCGATCTAAACCTTCGAGCCTTCGAGCGAGAGCGAGCCAACAGTGTTGCTATGTGGCCTTTCATCGGGTTTCGGTTGACTTGATCGTGGATTTGATTTATCATACCTGTCAAAATTTCAAACTTCAAGAAATATCTGCCTTGATTTATTTGTTAGTGAAAACATACACAAAAGTTTGGACAAATTCATTATTTTACGTAAGGAATTTCCCCAAAATCGAAGAAGAATGATCAGAATAAGAGCATTGTTGTGCACAATTCTCAATCAATTTAGTCACAATGTCAAAGTTCGGACAGCCGTGACGTATCGGACGTCACGGACAGATAGGCCCGAGGGGACGTCACTAGCATCGGTAGTCTGCCGTAGGCAATGCATTCGTACCTTAACTATAGGGGAATTAATATAACTTGACATGTTTATATTAACATCTACTTATAAAACATCTAATAAACGCAAATTATAGGAGCCAATTACTAGGTGGGTAATTTTAAATTGAAGAAAGTGACTAAGACTTAATATAAATTATTTAAAATTTTGAAATAAATTAGACCATCTTTTAGTGAAATCTTGGGAATTTCTGTCACTATTTTAGATTTTCGTTTTTAAATTCAAAATAAAAGTTAAACTGGTCACATTTTCTACCGTGCCAGAAACAGTAACAACTTGTCTACGTCTTTCACTCTTCCTTATATACTTAAGGGTTCCTAAGAACATCTTTATTACTATTTTTCAATGCTGTTTTTTTTAAACTCTGTTTAGTGTTCTTCCTCAAAGTTTTCCTCCTGATGTTAGTCCCGGTTGCATCCTCATCTCTCTAAAGGAAGGAAGGAAGCCTATAGTGCGCCTTTATCATGATCCTGGATTGGGTCAAGGTTTTAAATGAAGCGACTCCCGTCTGACCTCCGGATAGCAGGGGAACCTAACCCATATTGGATCATGGCTAATTGCATTAGGTAAATGTTTATTCCGTTAATCTCCTATTCCTAAAGAAAAAAATGAAGTAGTCCTTAAAGTAAAAATTTATAACTTCGTTATTTGTGTGTTTAGGTCTTATCTTCGGAAATATGAAACCATTAATGAAAATATTATTTATCCGTTACAGCATACGTTAAAGCATATATGTATGTATCGCGAGCGAATCTGTGGGTGTACTACTATACTGGAATAAAATCACTACACTACAGTAACACGTAACGTAACGTAACGCCCACGGCAAATGTAACGTGAGCCTTATCTCTGTTGTAGCCACCGCACTAAATCGCTCTCTTTGTTTGACAGTCCCCTTTATGCAATAAATTATATTCCATATCCAATATTAACATATCGGATTTCACTGAGGAAAGAACTAAATTCATGATTCACTTCATATGTAAACATATTTCGGAAAGGTTATGGATGTTGAATTAAGTAGGTACCCACTCTTCTAATCAACATCAATAGGGGTACATAATTAATTTAAAGCAATGATTTGTTTAAGAATTGCTACCTTAAATTTTTTTATTATCAGAACTAATATATATTATGCCAGTTCGAATTAAAAAAAGAATGTGGGTCGATACTTCGTCGTTCTGGTAGAGTCGAGTCCGACTATTTCCTATATTAAAACATAAAGCAGATATATCATAATAAACAAATCATTATTTTGTTTCAATTATGACCATGTACATCAAGCCCAATACTCTTTTATTTAAACCCTCGCGCTTAATCATTAACAATAACATTCTTCTTCATTTCTGTAAGTGAAAATATGCATTCAACGTTAAATTACTCTAATTCCATTATTTTCACTTTATTTACTGCAGGTTTATTGTACCTACGAGAAACTTAAAAAAAAAAACTGTGTTCCAAAAAGTGTTCACTAAATTGATCATTTGCAAAGTTTTCCAATTACGCCACCGTATTCGTGTTTCTATCACGTCGTACGTATTCTCCATCACGCTCACGGCTGCTGCGGGCTGATAACGGGGAGGTGACACCTGCACGTCATTTGTCACGTCACTCACCTATGATGTTGTAAGCCCAGAATTGTAGATGCGTTGAGAGATCAAGTTTATTTTTACAAGTCAAATTATTGAATTGCGTCCAGCAATGACTCTTTATTGAGATATTTTAATCTTTCATGAATCACTTTGGATTTTGATGAAACAAGCGAAGTAGAACTTGCGAAATAGACAGAGCCAGCAGTTTTGAAAAGGCTGAAAGGCCACGTTTTGATAAAAACTAATTGTAAATCGGTTCGTTAGATCATTCTGATTACGTAAAACTTCAATAATAAATATCAATACCCATTTTATGAAATTACTCAAACTAATTGTAATAACTATTTAACAAATATGATTCATGAAAAGTGCCACATCCTTTTCTTCTTGACTTCCTGTCATCGTCACACTGCTTGTTGTTCTTTCGTTGCCATTGAACTTGTTGACTTTTGTCGCGTCTATAGATCGTTTCACGCCAAATTGGTTTACTATTTGCTGGGAAGTTTGAGCAAGGGTTCAGTAACCGAAGATTAATGTTAGCAATATTTTGACAACTCGTTTTATAGCGCACGGAAATTGGATCGATGAAGATAATTTTGAGTATTGTTAAATATGAAATAAATTAGGTTCCATGACATGTATATTCTTACTAATAATCTAATACGGTACATCGCGACAAATTTGTTTGTATGGATGAGAAATAACTATTATAATTTAAAAAACGTTTTAATTTGAGGGTTTAAAACTTGAACCTTAACATGATTTGGCGTTTGAACGTTTGACTTATGATGGCGACCTAGAGTAGGGAAATACAGTTAGTAATTGGAAGAACTCTAAAATGAACCAAAAAAAGTTTGCTTTTAAAAAGAATTCCAAGTTCATTAAACCTTTTATTACTTTTGATTGACTTTTAAAATCTGCGTAAGAAAAGAAGCAGCAATCACACACTATGTTTTTTCTTGTATACCAGGCTAGCACGAAATTGAATTCAATAGTAATGCATTCCCGGCACCAATAGAAAAAAGAATAGGACCACACCATCTTTTTCCCATGGATGTCGTAAAAGGCGACTTAGGGATTGGT
Source organism: Amyelois transitella (assembly GCF_032362555.1). NCBI lineage: Eukaryota > Metazoa > Arthropoda > Insecta > Lepidoptera > Pyralidae > Amyelois > Amyelois transitella. The sequence goes on along the minus strand of NC_083506.1, from coordinate 4,757,798 downwards.
AATGTAGTCACGATATCTTTTATTGTAAACAAAAACCTTTTGTTAATGTTTATGGTCTATTTCGGATTGTATCTTTGAAATGTTCGATTAAATTCGTCATTTAGCTAATATATCATAGATACAGAGGACCCTTAACAAATGACATGCCCCACGACTTACGTGACGCGTCTTATCAGGCGAGATGAGCTGAATATTGTTGCGTATGATTTATGTTTACTAAATTAAGATCAGTATTAATGGCTTTACATATCTCAGTGGGAATATCAACCTTTATCAAATGACATCCTTTCATAGCTATAAAAACAAAATGAATATCATAGTGTGATCAAGAAAAATACGTATTTCTCTTTTTAAATCTACGATAACTCGAAGCTCTAATCAATTTATTTTCTTTTAATGTAGGCACTTAAATTAAATAGGGTCGTAGAGCTAATGAGAGTTAATTAAGTTGAAAGTTGACAAAATCATTTTCAGAGAAAACTTAATTGCTTTTAAAAAAATTATAGCTGAATTTCAAGTGCTCGTTAATTTATTTCGGTAAGACTTTCAGTAAAGCGGTATTTATCTTACTTTATAGACATAATAACAGCTTTTAAAGATACTTAACTTCTATCTTGGTTAGTAAAACTTAGGCAAATATGCAGTAGATAAAGGTTTCCTCATGATGTTTCCTGGCCGTAAGACGACGTTTCCTCTGGTCTTTTTTACTTTCGCAGCAGTTGTTTTATCAGTTCAAAATACGATAAAAACTTGTGGGTACAGCTTGCTAGTTGCGACGTCTAAGTTTGCAATTACGGAATCCATCACGCCAGAACACTAATGGGACAGATGTACTTACTTTTGAATTCGAGGCGACAATACAAAGTAAGTTTATAAGCTTTTCTTGCACTTACTTGAAAATCTGTGTTTGACTTTGTTATATTAATTTAAAGTTTCGAAATCTCACTTTGTGTTTATTAAGAATCGAAATTAGCTTTAATTTTAACTGGTTTATCTCGTTAGTTATTACTATAATTTTATAGTAATAACTAACGAGATGGATAATCCATACATAATACTTAAAAGTTTTAGCCACAATTTATATAAACAATGCAAAGTGATTGAGAGCCAAAAATTTACTGGTTATCTGTACGAATAAAGAAAAGGGCGTGATTTGGCGAGCTTTCTATTTACTTGTTAGGTCGGTCAGGGGGTATGTCGGCACTGGCACCCCGCCAGTTGTAAAGTAAAATACGAATGTTTAGATTTATTTCAATGTACAGTGGGCTACATAGTACTATACCACCTTCGCATCGTATAAAGTACAAAATCTTTTCATTCAAGCTCATATGTATTCTTTAATAATATTTTTTTTAATTTGAATGTGTTTTATCTCAATCGCTTGATAACTAGCAAGAAAAATCTAAGGTAGTATGTAAGCTCAAAAAATGCTTAATCATTTGCCTTGAAATTCCCTAAGTTGACAATGCTAGAATGTCGTCGATTTAATTCCTTAAACATTAAAAAGATTATATTTATTTTTAACCACCACGCTGAGAGCTAACGTCATTTTAATACTATTAATGTTATGAAATCTCATTATTAAGCGCACACAATGTTGCATTAATTAATTTTGATTGAGTTCTATGCATGCAAATGTATCTGTGACCATATTATTTCAAGTGACAGCTAAAACCACAACTGATACCGCTGATCCAGCCGTTTTGTTTTCTTTCGTGCCACAGTTATTACAGGTGCGACTGTGATAACATAAAACTGGACATTACATACATTGTCTGTCCATTTCGTCGTATAACATTCAATTCTCGTCCCGAAAATGTGGAAAGTAGACTTGTTTTAAGGTTTCTTACTGCAAAAGTAAAACAAAACCTTATTACTCAGACTTCTGCCTATTACAAAACTTTATTGTAATAAATTGTGACAGCGAGATAGTCAACATATTCACAGAAGACGTATTTATGTTGCCGCTATAATAAAAAATATTAAGCACAGAATAAAGTGGATACATAAGGAGTGTTCTCATATAAAAGCCGTGATTTCTTAAGGAGTGCACTAACAGAGGATATCTCCAAATTCCCACCATAATGAAAATTTTTGTTTAACAGGAATTTTCGTTTTACGCAAATGGACTCGCGGCTATTCCTTAGTAATTTAAGCTAAATTGTTGTAAACATTGCAAGCATTTAAGTACACAATCACAGATGCGATGAAGTTCACACTACAATTTTCTCTATCACGAAGTACAAAAAAGTACTAAATTTGCACTTTGCTGAGCCATCAAGAAGCGTCAAGTGCCCGACACAATAATGAAACAAGCAATAACCCGTAAAAGAATACTGTCCTAATTCGCACATGTTGTATTCCTCTCACGTCTTCCGTAAGTAACGTAGACTTCGTACGGGCGGGTGACACCTAGCGTTAGGTGCCGTGAAAAATGGTCCATTTCCCGACGCGGGGATAAATTTATCTTCGTGGTACCATTGCGCGTTATTCGAGTGTTAATATTCATTGTGGTGCAACGTGACTTTCGGATTATAATCTCCTTTGTTTGGAGACGTTCGCTTTTGTTTCGTCTGGTTTGATGATAGGCAAGAAGAGCGATGAACTTAGAAGCTACTAAATAAAAAGTATATATGTCAGTTCTTATAGAAATATTATAAGAACTGACAAAATGAATATAAAAGTATTCATCACGCGAGTTCATCGATAGAATGGATGAACTTTGATTCTATCTATATATATGCCAAATAGGTATATAAGCATTGTCTTATCGGATACGGGAACAGTAATTTAAGTACAAATTTTATCATTTTCAAATTTCATATGTTATTCAATTTAACTATTTTAATGATCATATTATCGATATTATGAAACTTAATAACATAGTGTTATTTAATGACAGTCTAATATTCGACATTTAAAAAGCGATAAAATAACTTTCCCGTGACTACTATTCTATAAAGCACGAAATAATTGTTTGAGTTTGTTTTTAAATTTGCCCAAAAGCTCTATTATACATACATCCTCGTTTCCAGATAACCTTTTAGCATATTTAACTTTAGCGGTGAACATTTTAACTCAAACGCATTTGCAATTATTCCAACGCTTCTTTTATCCTTTTACCAATTTATTTATCATTGTTATTTAATTCGCAAAAATGGTCTCGCGCATTTTCGACCGATGACAAAGGCAATGCATCGAAAATGTCACAGGACCGCAACGCCAAACCAATTAAGCGTATCTGTGGACATAATTCCACTACACAGTACATGGCAATTTCAGAACGTCATCTTCATTGGTGCGAAATGTCGCTGTTTCGCAGATAAAATATATAGCTCTTTTAATTTATCAAAACGGAATAAAGTATACATTATTTACGTGGCCTTAAGAAGAAGAGTGATTATATTTTTTTATGTTAAATTAATCGTATCTACGGTTTATATTCATAAAAGGTTAATTTTGTTCTGATTTATAAATTACTATTATTATTTACCAATCTCGTTATATATTTCCAAAACCTTTTGAAAGGATTTTTCACATATTTTAAACTAATAAAACATGATAGATTAGTTTCTTAATGAAACGAACCAAATTACAATTTACATACATACATAAAATCACGCCTCTTTCCCGGAGGGGTAGGCAGAGACTACCTCTTTCCACTTGCCACGATCTCTGCATACTTCTTTCGCTTCGTCCACATTCATAACTCTCTTCATACAAGCTCGCTTCATAAAATTTATACAACATATTTAAATATTATTAATAATGTTGGTACATTAGGCACTGCGTGCAGATAAAGATTACCTTCTCCTAACACAAAGATATCTATGGTTTAGGGGAATGAATGAAAATATGACAAAAATGGAATAGAAACCAGACGATGGTAATTTGATTGTCTCGGCTCAGAATTGATCAGTGTTAGTCAGATCAACGAAATCTGATATTTGGTGGGGACGTGGGACGCTCAATTTCCTTACACTAATGGACGCAGAGGGTGACTTTTACACAATTAGCTGGCTTACCACATGTTACTGTATTTTGGATCGTCACGAACAAATTTAAACATACATATAGTCACGTCTATATCCCTTGCGGGGTATACAGAGCCAACAGTCCTGTAATGTTTGAAAGGCCATATTCAGTTGTTTAGATAATTGAAAGAATTGAGATTTAAATACTGACAGGTTGCCAGCACGTCGCCGAAAAAAATCCCAACTTTATAAACACCTTAGTCGCCTTTTACGATATCCATGAGAAAGAGATGGAGTGGTCCCATTCTTTTTGTATTAGTATGCTGGAAACCACACAGCACAACAAATTTTAAATCATGTAAACAGCGCATAAGCCAAATCTTTGACTCTCCGAAACTCAAGTAGAAGAGCAGGCATGTAGGAAATTATAATGTTTCTAAATAGTAAGGATAAAGAAAACTATACACAGATACCTAATATAGAATTTGTGGTATAACTGCTCTGCCTTTTTATTTTTAAAACACCTATTTAATCAACATCATCAGTATGATGAAATTTTAAAAGATTTTCAAGGAATAAATATTGTTGTGTAAACTGCTACACAACAATATTTATTCCTTTAAAATCTGAAACAATATTTTAATACGCCCTTTTGACAATATTTAAAGCGTACTTCTTTCTTTTGTACCTTAAAAAAACGTAACAATCTAAAATTAATGTAACGCACACTTTGCAGCCAACAACCCGACCATCGCATCAAACGTCAACTGCGAACGCACGGTGTCCGACACAGCCGTAAGTGGTGGTGACACCCAGCGATACCAGTTCATACCAGTCATGTCTGTCCCCTGGCGCGTACAAATTGTATTCTCGGCTGTGTTCGATTGACAAGCGAATCCCGATTGTCGACATGGCCAATTGATTTAATCGGTGTGTCATCTGTTTGTAACTGCTTGGAAAATGCATTGTTCTTTTTATGAATATTTAAGTTTCGATATTTAAAACAAATATTCGGTTATCGTCTTTTTATTGTGAGAGGAGAATAACCCTAAAGAGTGACGCACTACTTGCTTCTTTATTGATTTTCTTGATGTAGTGGTCTTTTTTCTTACAAAAAATTATTTAAACTTGGGGTTATATTCCTTACTATTTCAAGTTTATACAGATTATAATCATATAATATATACCAGAATCGAAAAAAGAGAAGTTAAATATAAAAAGAAAAGTTAGAAATTATCTGAAACTATTTATTTGTTTATCATGTCATACGAAGGATCCACGCTCATGTACAACTGGGATTTGGTCCTGAAATAACAAAACATTCAAAATCTGTATATGAAATTTACTTAGGACATGTTTGTATAGGTTGAATTGGTCAAACTTTTTATTATTAACATTGGAATAAAGCAAAATGAAAAAAAAAAATTAGTTTTATTTAAGATGTATTTTATTACCTACTAGAATACATCTGCAGTGTACGAATGTTATAAAGAGACCACGAGTTTGAAACGACTGAAAAAGAAATCTGAAAATACCAGAGAATTTTACAATATTTCAAATTGTTATCATTAACTACCTACTTAAGACGATTAACATAATTATATAAAGTACTTGCGAAAGCATGGAGTAGTTAAAACTGAAACAGTTTGTGTCTCGCCTAGGTAAGTCAGCAGTTTGACTTGCTACCAAGTTCTGCGAACTTTGATGGCATTGATCAAATTAATACTCTGTTGGTTTACCTGCTTTTTTCTCTTTAGTTTCTAGCAATTCGACTCTATGCTTTCAAAACAACTGTAAACATTATATATAAGTCATTGACATATAATTTATTCTCAAATTAAATCGGTTTAGGTAACTATACCTATATCGGTTGCTTGATTTAACAAAATATCTATGGACTAGCAACATTCTAATACCTCATGACATTAGTTCCGATTAAATCCTCACTTCTCTAGAGAGGTTCCCTGAGCACGCTTTTTACTATGACTCTGAATTAGGTGAGTCAGTTTTTTACACGAAGTCCCTCCTAACCCATGGAACCTAACCCATATCAGAACATGGTTACACATTTATATTTTTAGCATCAGTTAGTACTCAAACTAATGTAGGTGCATAAATCATTTAGAGGCAAAGATGGGTGCATAGCCAAGGTAGGATTGATTGATTGATGACTTCGCAGTACATCACGCTTATTTGCGGTCACCTTGACCACTCGCTTTCAATTAATCAAAAACAACATTTTGCAGTAACAAAAATGTAAAAGATCTAATGGGAACACACCTGCTCCCGCTCGCTCCATCAGAATTTTGATCATTAGTCTGCGGAAGTCCTTGTTTACAGTTGTACCATTGTTAGTCGGCGTGAAGTTTTCGTAATTTGAGATTAACAGACAGATACCAAATGCTTACAGTTAGTCAATATTTATTACGGACTACCCAAAATCACCCACTTCTACTGGTCCTTCCTAGTCCTCTGTGGAAAGCAGCCAGGGGACTGCCTTTGACCACTGACTACCTACATACAAACATGTAATCACGTCTATATCCCTTGCGGGGTAGACAGAGCCAAAGTATTAGTAAGAACCGTATTGGATCGATCATGTTTACACATTCATTTGCCTGAATGTGCAGGTTTCTTATAATGTTTTCCCTCACAGCAAGATTGGTATTCAAACTGTACATAACTTCAAAATTGTCATTGGTAAATGGCCGAGGTAGGATATGAACCTGTGCCTTAATCAGCTTCACGCATTTTAACCGGACACCTTACCCATTCTACTACGTTCCTATTATAATTATTTTGAACTTGTTGTTTTAATATTTACACATTGAATTACTTTTGGGTTTCGAAGAATCACGAAGCAGAAAACAAGCCGGAAGTTTAATTAAGATAAGAAAATTACGAGACACCCTCAACCCTCACCTAGTTCACGGAAGCATGTCATAATTCCAGCTTGTAAATGTTAACGTTGCAGGTTTTCGTACGAATTCTAAGAATTTTTGTCGGACACTATTATTTTGCTGTTTTCTCACTTAACAAATATTTTCATACAATTTCATAGACGAGAATTTATAACAAAAGAACTCCATAAAAATCACTCTCTATATCTAGAAGAGTAGTCTCTATAAATCCGAATTAGAACCACAAACCCAACAAAGAACCACCACTAAGTCTTATCAATAAATGGATTTATATAAATACTTATTCTGGATGTCTTAATTTCGCTTTAAAGTAACAGTTAAATTTTGTAATTTTATTTTTAATTTAAAGCACTCATTGAGTACTTTCGTTAAGAACCACTTAATTTATAAATGTATTTTCGGTTTAACTCAAGCGTTGGTGTTTCGAAACAGTTAATGTAAAAGTTCTGTGTTAGAAACTTGCTTATCATGAAACAGTAATTTAGGTTAATTCTGAATGACCTACACTACAGTATGAAAGGATTAAATACTCTAATAGCATATTTATATAGCACATACATACATAAAATCATGCCTCTTTCCCGGAGGGGTAGGCAGAGACTTCCTCTTTCCACTTGCCAAGATCACTGCATATTTCCTTCGCTTCATCCACATTCATAACTCTCTTCATGCAAGCTCAGCGGTTTCGGGTACTTTTGACCTGACCCTTTACCGTTACATTACCTTTATATAGCACATATTATTGCTTAAAGTAATGGCACTCCTGACAAATTAATTAAAAGAGGAAACTTAATTATAAAATATGATAGAAATAAACTCACTAACGTAACCACACTTTTTTTTGGGTTGTTTACTCCGTGAGTGATAAAGACGTAAATTTATGATATAAAAAATGATATAATTTATTTCACTAAGAGTCTAAGAGAAAGAATCCCAATTTTATAAATCCTTGTTTTTAAATAAGGAAGAGCAGCTATTCATATTGACAGCCAATTAGCTGATTAACCCAAAACTACAAAAAATCCCAGTCAGTAGTTGAATTTGCAAGCTATTAACAGTTTAAACAGGAGCGGCAAGTAATCTTGTTAGTAACAACCTGGAAGCGAAGGGCTCTCGGCAAAGTTAAGGCAATTCCCTTTACTTAGAACGCAAGTTTGACTTGCAGCCTTGTGCTGAGGCGCCATTATTATGCAGAACTACTGAAAGGACTTGACCTGCTCACCTTGGCTTCGGTGTTGGGAATATTGATTTGGTTTTTCTCGACTTCTAGATCTATATAAAAATTACCTTTTAAATTTTTGATACAGAACTAAAAAAATAATAATAATAAAACATTTAACTACCGTGTTACATTATACCATTTATAAATACTACAGGTAAACGCATATGTAACGTACAGTTATTTTATCTCGGACGTTTTGAATAATGTTACAATGATTCTGGTCTGATTAAGTCTGCCTAGTGTACTTTAAACGATGTAAATGTTACGATGTATTTTGCAGCATGCATGTGCACTTTATCGCACCACCAACTTAAAGTTTTTCTGTTTGGTCAGCTGGTTAATAAAGAATTATTCAATAAATAAATGTATTCAAGATGTATTTATCATCATATCATAGCGACTGAAGCTAGCCCCTTAGTAAGCTTGAAACTTATATTAAAGGGTAAGGCTTACTTAACGGTAAAAAAATCATAACAAATACCTTCACATTAGATAATATATCTAGGCCAATAAAAATAAATTTGCTTTTCATCATACCCTGGCTGGAATTTGAACCTTACACATTGTAATTCAAAGGTCTAAGCAAATCAAAATATAATAAAACTAACAATTCAAAGCTTCTTAAACGCATAGAAAACCTCCTTGATAATTCCACATAATATTATAAATGCTTCAGCAAGTTTACTTTTTGGTTCTTGTCTCTTCACAAATCATCTACTGAACCAAATATTCTCTTAAAATTTTGCGTATATATAACTGCGTTCAAACATGCTGTGAATAAGTTCTTCCTTCGGCAGATCAATAATGGGTTATCCTAATTTTATGTATGCATATGTATTTATAATGTATTTTATGTATCTTGTATGTATTTATGCATTTTTTGTAATGTATGTATTTTGCAGCATGCATGTGCACTTTATCGCACCACCAACTTAAAGTTTTTCTGTTTGGTCAGCTGGTTGACTGGTAGAGAATGCCAAACGGCATTAAGTCCTCCATTGTACATTTTATTTATTTTGTGCAATAAAGTTTTAAATAAATAAATAACTAATTTATCAGTCTGAAAAAGGTTATAAAGTGTACTTTCATCTCAGTAAAAACTTTAATCTTTACCGTTATCCCGTATATATTTATTATTTATTAATTCCCATGGAATTTGCAAAAATCTATATTCTTAAAACTTATACCTGTATTCTTTTGTAGGTGATACTTAATTTAGTGCCAGAAAAGGTGATTATTATTATAAAAGTTCAAGTAACGTTTCTCCATCTATTTATAGCTATACATTAGATAAGGGGGAGAACGGAATTAACATCTTTCCGGCCCCAACAGTCAACCTCACCTGCTCGCGCGGACAAAATACTTTTCATCCGCGGCAGTTTTTCTCGGAAGACCGCGGTGCTCCCTGCTAGACAACCGACGAGGCAATGGCGACCGAGCAGTGGCGGTATAACCACACACCCAACCAATGGTTGGAAGAGGCTGCAGGAGCCTGCGGGATTAAATAACCCCAAAAGACTGGTGCAGAAGGCAAGGGGAAACCACTGCAACTATTTTCCCGAGAAAATTGTCATGGAAGTAAATACACAAGAGGTGCTTTTGCCATGCAACCCGCTTAGCAACCGGCGCCGTGCTGCGTCCGGGGCGCGCGGTGAGAAATGGACTACCGGCCTTGCAGAAGTAGGAAACCAGGCTTCTCATGGAAAATCTGTTACTGGAACATCAGTTAAGCTTCGTAAAATCCAAAAGATAGGAACCTGGAACGTTCGAGGCTTGCTACAACCAGGAAAATTGGACATTGTGAGACGAGAGGTGACCCGGTGTGGCTTGAGCATTTGCGGATTGAGCGAAACTCACTGGAAGTACAACGGTCACTTCGTTACTGGTACCCACACCGTCTACTGCTCTGGAAATGAAAGTGAGAGCCAAAATGGAGTTGCTTTGCTTATACCAAAACATCTAAATAATTGCGTACTTGGTTACGAACCGGTAAGCGATCGCATAGTCTCTATGAAACTCAAAGCTCTTCCTGTCAACTTGAACATCGTGCAAATATATGCCCCTACTAGCCGATCTACAGAGCAAGATATTGAGAGGTTCTATACTCAGTTGCAGATTACCATTGAAAAAATACCCAACAGAGAGCTACTTATTATTTTGGGTGATTTTAATGCAAAAATTGGTACTAACGCCCGACAACACAGTGACTCAGTAGGGAATTTTGGACTTGGTATGAGAAATGAGAGAGGTGAGAGATTTATGCAGTTCGCAGATGAAAACAACCTGGTAGTGGCCAACAGTCTATTCCAGCACCATCCTCGTAGATTGTATACTTGGACATCGCCTACTGGACATCGCAATCAGATAGACTACATCCTTATCCAATCGCGTTGGCGCACATCCGTCCTCAATGCGCACACAATGCCCGGTGCCTGCTGCGGCTCGGATCATGAACTTTTGATGATGAAAATGCGATTAAAACTCAAATCTGCCAGAACTCCTTGTAAACAAAAAAGGATTGAAGTCACAGATAAAGAGAAATTCACTTTCACCATCGAGAATAAGTGGACGGAATGGCTAAAAACAAAACGCGGTACGCCAAACCCAAACGTCATGTGGGAAAAGGCCAAACAGCTTATCCAGCAGGCAGCAACAGAGTCTAAAACGCAATCAAAGGCGCACAAGCGGCAACACTGGATGACCGAAGGTACTCTTGCTCTTGTTGAAGAGAGACGTCGGAAGAAAGCTCAGGGAGCAGACATGAGGACTATTAACAAACTGTCTGCTGAAGTCCAAGCAGCATGTAGACGAGACCACAACAACTACCTTCATGCCATCTGTCACGAAATCGAGTCTCATGCTGGAAGACACGAATCGAAAGACATGTACCACAAAATTCGGGTTATCACTAAAACCTTACCATCTAAAACCTGGGCTATAGAAAACAGCGATAATCGTGTGGTAACAGAACTGGTTGAAATCTCCGAAACATGGAAAGGCTACTGTCAGTCGTTATTCCAGGACCCGCACTGCCGCGATTTCCCGAGTACTGTCCCTAATACTGAGGATCTGGAACCGGACATTCTCCTGTCTGAGGTTAGAGCTGCAATAAAACATCTCAAAAACGGGAAAGCCACTGGAAGAGATGCCATTCCCATAGAAACCATAAAAGCTCTAGGAGAGTATGGTGATGAAATTTTTCACGCCATCTGTAATGAAGTATTTCGGACGGGAAATTGGCCCGATGAATGGACTCACACCATATTTACCCCCTTACACAAGAAAGGTTCCACAAAGAAATGCAACAACTACCGCCTTATTGCTTTGATACCACACGCCAGCAAAATTTTGTTACATATCCTTAACGAGCGTCTGAAAACATACCTATCTAAGGAGATAGCTCCAGAACAAGCCGGCTTTGTGAAAGGGAAGGGCACTCGGGAACAGATTTTGATTGTTCGCCAGATCATCGAAAAAGCGCGAGAATTCAACAAATCGGTGTATATTTGCTTTGTGGACTTCTCAAAAGCATTTGACTCGGTGAAATGGCCTGTGTTATGGGACACACTATTGCAAATGGGCACGCCTTTACATCTAGTCCACCTTTTAAGACGGCTATACGAGGATGGAACAGCCTCTGTGCGCACAGAAGACGTCTTGTCAGGAAACTTTCGCCCTAGTGCCGGAGTACGCCAGGGATGCATAATATCACCGCTCTTGTTCAATGTATACACTGAGTTAATAATGCGCATCACTCTAGAGGATTGGACAGACGGTGTGAAAATTGGTGGATACAAAATTGCCAATCTACGTTATGCTGATGACACCACTCTCTTTGCAACTAGTACCCAACACATGGAAGATCTACTTCAGAAAATGGAACGTGTTGGCCTCGAGTTCGGTCTGAAAATAAATCGCAGCAAGACGAAGATGATGGTTGTGGATCGCGCTAACAGTAATTCGCCAGAAGTAACTAGAATCGCGAACTGTGACGTGGTCCAATCGTACACTTACCTTGGCGCTCTGATTTCGAATAACGGTGGATGTATCGACGAGATAAAGCGACGAATGGCAATCACAAGATCGGCAATGGACAGAATGAGAAAAGTATGGAGGAATCGTAGCATCACTAAGACCACAAAGACCAGACTGGTGCGCACGCTTATTTTCCCCATATTTTTGTACGCTGCTGAAACGTAGACATTGCGAGAAGTGGAAAGAAAAAAAATAGACGCCCTAGAGATGTGGTGCTGGAGGAGAATGCTTGGTGTGTCTTGGACAGAGTTCCGCACTAACGTCTCGATACTCCAAGAGCTCGGTATTAAGCAGCGACTATTTCCCTTAGTACAATCTCGCATTTTGTCATTCTTTGGACACGTTACAAGGAGAGGCAACGGATCCATAGAACGGCTTGTTGTCCAGGGTAAAGTGGAAGGCTCTCGACCGCGCGGAAGGTCACCCATGCGATGGACCGACCAAATAAAGTCTGTGATTGGCGGTTCACTTAACGAGTGCAGCAGGATGACTTCCAGCAGGGAGAAATGGCGGGACATCGTAAGGCGCACATTGGCGCCCGCCTCCAACACTACATGATGACCACGACCACTCTGTCAAGAGTGACACGACTAAGAAGAAGAAGAAGATTAGATTCTTATCAAGATGTTTGTCAGTAATGTAAAAATAGAAGTGATGACGTCAACGAGATTCTACTATTTGAATATAACCTCAAATTCTACTAATAAATCATATCAGACTAGTTACACAATTAAGATATGAATCTTGATAGATATTGGGTAAGTCAAACAAATGAAGAGACGAAGTGTCTAAAATCACCTCATTTATAACTCAGCTTAACAGCTAAGTTGAGCAACTCAAGATATAATAATTCACTAAGATTACCTCTGGAAATAGAATTAGAACATAAATTGCAAAGGTACCTTGTAAAGTAGTGGGCTGTAGCTGTTGCAAACAATTTTGAACACGCTGTATTTCATTTGTCTTGTGTGTCGCTAGCTGTCGTTATTGAGCAAATACAGACATCTAGAAGCCAATAATAAAGTATGTGTGTGGTTCCCGGCACCAATACAAAAAAGATAATAGACGACTCCATCTCTTTCCCATGGATGTCGTAAAAGGCGACTAAGGGATAGGCTTACAAACTTGGGATTCTTTTTTAGGCGATGGGCTAGGTTGCTAGCCTTCACTATTTGAATCTCAATTCTATCATTAAGCCAAATAGCTGAACGTGGCCATTCAGTCTTTTCAAGACTGTTTGCTATGTCTACCCCGCAAGGGATATAGATGTGACCATATGTATGTATGTAATAAAGTATGTGATCATAATCATATGGCTCCCGTCACTTAAAAATAGAAACACACATGGATACGCTCCCATGGATATCGTAAAAGGTGGCTAAGGGACATGCTAACAAACTTGAGATTCTTCTGAAAGGCGATGACTGCCACCTGTCACTGTTTGAATCTCAATTCCATTATTAAGCCATACAGCTGAAGTTGGCTTGTCAGTCTTTGCAAGACTGTTGTTTTTGACAAGCAAGTTAAATAGTTAAAATATGTATGTGATCATAATACATTTAACGATATGTTATGTGATTGATAAAACCAATTAAAACATATATTTAAGTTTATCAAAGGGCTGAATTGATTATGCCAAATAATTTATAAAGTTTAACAAAATTATAACAAACAACAGATGTTATACTTTTCAAAATACAAGTTTTATTTGCTGTTAGATAATGCAATTAGCATGACCGCTATCTTCTTATTGTAGTAATGTTTTTTTTTTTTTTTTTCTATCACAAATTACTACTATCATAATTAAAATATAAACCTGTGTTTATCAGCGTATATTCTCAATCGGGCATCGGCTAGTGGCTACGATGAGTCACCTTCCAAAAGTATCCTTAATCATGTGGTTACCAGGCTGGATGCAAATGAGCGAGGGCTGGCAGACAGCCCCAGGCGTGATGGGAGTCCCGACGGAGCCCCTCAGCAAGGCGGCTACTTACATTGTTATAACAATGGCTCAGCTAGACGCCCCTCAAATAACACTCCAGCAACATTTTTATCTAGATTTTGAATTATCTGTATGAGTATTGTGCGTGCAAAATTTGTTAAGGCGTAATATATATTTTTTTTCTTGTTTATATTTGAAATACAAAACACGTAAAGAAGATACGTAAGTCTTTATAAGAACATATTTGATAACCCTTTCCAAAGCTACTGAGTCGTCATTTTGATGAAAATGACGAAATTTGCATAATATAGGTAAACATAAAATAAGTAGATATACTTTTTGTGAAAGTGGCACTAATGTGTTACATCACATCATAGAAATAAAAAATAATATGAATGTAAGATTAATTACAACTCGATTTTTATAATGAAAATAATGGCATGCGGCATAATTTTTCAAAACCATTACGGTTGTGAAATATTAAACTCTTTACAAAATAAAAGTTTATTTTAAGCAGGTGCATCATAATTACGCAAAAAGGTATTCAAAAATGAGTATGAGCGCGTCACTCAAACTTGTTGTAACAACATGTTTCAGTGCAGTGAAACTTTTCAATTGGCATAAAGTTCCCGCCGCGGTGCCGGCGGCTGATCAAATTATTGCTGCGATGCGGTTACTATGCTAGAGTTATGACTGAGCTGTGCAACATATTATACAACATATATATGGCCTATTTATATCTTTGCCTTTTGGAATTCGAAAGTAAAACTGACAAGCGTGTCTTAATTTGAATATACTCGCGCGGTACTTCAGTGCTAGGGTTGGGAAATTGACTTCGTGGCATTTTTTTTGTTTGAAATTAATACGAATTTGGACACCATATATGGTATCACGTGTAAGGCTAGTTTTTGATAGTAGATAATAAATCTTAACATAATACAAAAACAAAAATCTTAAACGCATGGAAAACATTATATTTTACTCTAATGTGGTTGGTCTTGCTTACCATACATATGTACATATAATCACGTCTATGTTCTTGCGGTGTAGACAGGTTGCTTGCCCGTCGCCTAAAAGAAGAATCCCAAGTTTATAAGCCTATCCTTTAGCTGCGATATTGCCAATTTTATTCATATACATTTTATTTGTTTAATTGTGTTGTTGCATCGCAGGTACATGTTCAAATTAAAACTTTATTCCCAAGTTGGTAGGACGAGAATGATTACAGACTATGTGTTAGAACTTCTTAATAAGTCTTCACAACATTTGCATTACCAACGCGGGTGCCCCCGCGCCTTGTGAAATCTACACCAACTTATGCGGTACTGGTACTCTCGTGGAATATACAAGTTTGTTTGTCTTGGCCTAATTTTGGAAGAAGCGAGTTAAATATTAACTTACGAGGTAAACTGAATTGCAAAAAAAAAATAATACGTATCAATTTAAGTGATAATTAGGTTACTATTTAGTTTGAACCATTCTGAGAAATGAAATTACCTTAATATAATCCAATGCCGTGTAATATGAAACGCTACAAACAGAATCTTGTTTTACACAATGACAACTATCCCCATTGAACCTTATCAGTTTTCGGGATGAATCAATAATAAATTGTAAATTTTAAATATACCTATACATATATTTGTTTAATAAGTAACATCTATACTTTTTCACATATCTAACTTACCTACGTACTCACGTTTATTAAATTCAAATAATACATAACACTATAATAAAAAATGATCTTTATAAGTCTTTATCTCTTACGGGGCAGACAGGCCTAAAAGTTACGGGAAAACATTCAGGCCGAAGAGGCCACATTCAGCAATTAAGATTTTAAAATAGAAATTGATTTAATTCCGTGAAAATTCGGCTGTTTGGGTAGTGATACTTAACCCAAAACTTTGCTCACTAAAAAAATACGTCACAACCACTAAGTAGAAAATAGGTATCACTGAGAAAAAAGTTTATGAAACCATAATCTAAAATTCATGTTCCAAGAGACGCCGTAGCGAAAACAGGGAGAATGAATTAAAAAGTCTTAAACTTTTTCTTTTTGCTCAGAACAATTCCGTTCCGCAGAAATGTTGGGTCATCAGTCAAGCCGAGTAGCTATTGGGGCGACACAAGGGGATTGCGGTGCTCAATGCACTTTTACTTTATGAATTTATAGTTGGCAACGTTCCGTTTTACCCTCTCGTTTGTCATACCGCTGTCAAACTGCTTCGTTGGCGTCCGAAGTAATAGAGAAGATATACCAAGTTTCGCTAACGCAACAGTTTACCAGTTTACGGCTGTTTCATTGCTATTGCTGAATTGTATTCGTAGGTGAATTGTGCTGTTTGTTATATAGCGGCTACTTTGAACAGAATAATTGTGTGCGATATTTTAATTCGAGTGATAGAGGACAGGAAATTATAATAAGTATTCTTTTTTGTTTTTGAAATTAAATAAGTGCCTACTGCGTAGTAGTAGTCCTTAAAATAATGTTGAAGATAGTATTTTTGCCTTGAAGGTAGTATAATACCATTACTTTGACGGCAGCACAGAAACAATAATAATAATTAAAATATTAGAAAAAAGAATCAAATAGTTGTGTCAAAGACACAAGATGCAAAAGCCATGTTAAGCAAATAAAACCTACATTATATTATCTAAAATTTATCAATCATTTACAATCCATACCAAAACAACTCCCTTTCAAACCACTAATTGATTCCTCCTATATATGGTAGACATTTAATTGTAATGTATTAGGTACATATCTGTTTGGGATCTTTGCGAATTCCCATTAGGCTATCAGGTAAAGGACGTATAATTGGGTTCCAACTCAAAACATAAATACTCGTAACTATGTGATACATTTTGTTTGATCTATAAAATAGAATTAAATTAATGTTTGAATAATGTTCAGTAACCATAAAAAGCGAAATTATAACTTATTCCTATTTATTTGTCAGTAATAAGTACCCGTCTAGTTTTCTAGCAATAAAATAAAGATATTTTTGATAAAAGCCCTGATTTGTATTTATTATAAAGAGTTACATATTGTTAGTAATTGTTAAGCTTAGTTAGTAGTAGTTATTAGTATGAACTTATTATGCTCTGATCGTAAGCGCGTCTAGGGGCTTAAGGTAGCAACTACGAGTACATAGAGAATGAGAATAGCAAACACGTGAAGAAACTGTCGCTTATCAGATAGTGTAATTTGCTGATTTCTGTTATAAGTATGTCAGCTAACGAAAGCATGAAAGTGATAATAGCGTCTCGTAAAGGGTGGTTTACACTGTTAACGGACTGTTAGAAGAAGCCATGGATCGGTTGTTATTTGTTCGTTTCACATTATGTCTATATAAAAAGCCAAAAAGAATCCCATTCCGCGACAAATCTTGTAGCTCTAATTTTCCTTTGTCTTTTACCATTTTGTATTTTACCACAAAATTCATGCCGTTTTTTTCACATTTTATATTCAACAAAACTGCAAAAACGTAGTACTGGAACAAATGCAATAGCTCAGAAGCTAGTGCAGTGCAGAATGGATTTCACCTCTTTGTCAGCGCTAAGGAGAGAGCCACTTCATCTGACTGATGACTAGTGCACGTTGTGGAAAATTCTGCTTTCATTGTGACTCCAAGTGAACACAAAAGAGAGTTTGTACAGATATATGTATATTTCTTATGATACTGGGAAATCTTCTTTTCGATGGAAGACACAGAAATATATTTAACCAAATTAGGAAAAGTGATTCTGTATTTAAACAGTCTGCACAATTGCATCGATCTCCTGTTCCTCGTCTACTAATTGTTAAAATTGGTTAGTTGCTTGAGGAAACGCTTTGGTGCTTGCAGTTTATTGGTGATAAATAATAAAAGTGTGTAATAATGTACTAAAGTATAATTCATATGATTGTATTGTGTTAAAATTTTATAAAAGGGTCATTTCTTTGTAACCATATTTTGCAAAAAAGTGCTAAGTTTGATTTTCTCTTGCACTCATATCCTGTTAGATGCATTGTTGAGATTTGGAAGAACAGTGATGGAGTTAAAAAGTGACTAAGCGAAGGTTTTATCTATTCTGTGGTCTTCAAGCTTTTAGAGGAAAAGAAAAGTAATCCAATGCCCGCTAGAGTTGTTGAGAGATTCAGGTGAAATTCATTTCTCAGTGACAGGTTCCTAAGCAATCGAATAAAACAAGAATTACAAGTTTAATATCCTTTCTTTTGATTAAATTATACAATCCCCACGAGAAGGAAAGCAGCTGGCTCAAACTAAGTATGTTTATTTCTTGGCTACCAGACCAGCATGGAAGCTGTATGGTGCACTACAGGAATGGGCCCATATTTTTAGTCTTTTTTGACATTTACGAAAAATAGTGTCTTCTTGAATTTTTATATATATTGTTATAATGGTCTATCTAAATACTTATGTAACAGACAGCTTACCTTTTCTTAAAGCTATAATCACTGAATTTACTAAATTATATTTTATAAATTGTATTTTCTTTCACATACATAATATAATATGTCTATTCTATCCCAAGAAAGACAGAGCTAATAGTTACTTATCTCGATTGAGTATCAAAGAGTAGTGCCCTATGATCCAATGAAAATGATTTTATAAAGGAATATAACCTAGGTGAATTAAAGATACTCAGTACAGAGTACTCAGTCTTATTTCTGAATGTCTGAAATTGATTAAAGGCTAATTAAAGGATGCCGTAAAAGGCGACTAAGGGATAGTTTTATAAACTTGGGATTCCTTGTAGGCGTTGGGCTAGCAACTTGTCATTGTTTGAATATCAATTCCATCACAAAGCGAACGTGGCCTTTCAGTCTTTTTAAAATTGTTGTATCTGTCTATTCCGCAAAGGATATAAACGTAACTATTTCATTAAAGAGTATGAAAAAACTGGATGAGACAGAGAAAAGAAATATCAACAGACTAATAGGAAATACTATATATAATTAATATATAATACAATAATTTCAGTTTCCATGCCTTTATCGTAACACGTCAATTAAAAGTCGCATCAAAATCTTAATCAACGACACCTGGACTAAGAGCATTAAATTACATTGGTAGCGGAAATCCAAACAGTGAGTACGTTGCTTTGAAATGCGTTATTATTTGAGTGTTCCAGTGTCTGACAATTCGCAGAGCAAATGTACCAATTATCATAGCTAATGTACCATAGTGATGTATTTCGAAAGCGTTCGTATACAGAGTTATTAATGTAAATTGACCAGGTGTTTCAAGATTATTTCGACTCGCTGAGTTTTTTAGTTTAATTTTAGTTATTGCTTAATTACCTAAAAAGCCACTATAGAAACTTATGAAACGAATTGATACTAGTAGTTTTATGTTAAACAAAGAATAGTTTTTATCCTTTCTTGAAATACGCCATACATTTTCGTTTTGCTAAATCACTTGCCACGATCCATGGATACTTTTTCGCTTATTCCACATTCATCGGTCTCTTTGTGCAAACCGGCTAAGGTAACTCTTGATCCGACCTCTGGCCAGGGTGTCCTAAAAAACCGAAAATACGCTTTTAAAAATTGATTTTCTTCATTGATATATATCTCTAAGAAATTTCAGCTAAAAAATATATACAATTTCAAATTCACAGATAAAATTGTAATATCAAAATTTTGGCACAGCTTCTAGCTCGGTTCATATCATATTTGGGCTTCAAGATAGTACTGACGTGCCCAAATTTTTAAGGTTTAGGCGAGGTTATATCTTTCTCAGCCTCGGGGCATCGTTTATCTTGCGACTGAGATGTTAAATTGAGTTTAACTGCTTGCAAATAAAGATGTCCTTCTAAGATAAAATAAAAAGAATTTTCTAGTCTTCACGGTATCTGCTGCAGAGGGTTTGGCGGACGACGAGTGACAATAAAATTAGATAAGTAGAGGATAGTCTCGCCGTTGTCCGGCCGGGTTAAAACCGTTTCGCGTTTTCTTGTATATCACTAAATTTTTTTATGTTTCACAAAATATCTTAAAAAATAAATAACTAACTCACAGAAGACTCGAACAAAAATAAACCTTAAAACATACCTCAACCAATTCAGCATAGTTATTTCGTTTAATTTAACGTTCAACTACTTTTAATGAAATAGTCAAACATTTTATTAATTCATTTGAAATTTATTGACGTGTATGCCATTAATTTCAACGACCTCAAATATGGTCGTAGTCAGTTTTCAAGCAAATTTTAAATCCCGAACAGTCCAAACCTTAAGTCCGTCTTGCGGACAGAATCAATCGCAGTAAAACATGGTTCGAGAGAGGCCACTAAAGCTGCGGATGCAATCACAAAAAAATTGTCATTTCCAACCGTAAAGTGGAACTAATAAGGTTTCTAATCATTTGGAAATCAGCAGTAAAAACTTGGTAAAAGTATATCTGTTCGTTTTGCCGTAATGACACGAAACGAGTGGACTTTAAACGAAAACGGAAGATATCAAAATGGATTACAGACGTTTTTAAATGGACAAACTTTACAACCACATGGTTTTCAAGTTCATAAACTTTTCACAAAATATCTGAAAAATACTCCTTTTGAAGCACCATATACGAAATAATAAAGTACATTGCAAATAAAGAGAATAAAGAATTGTACGCTAACAGTCTCGAATTTTAATTTAGTCAAGTAAAATCTACATTCACCGACCTATTTCATAACGGACTAAAGTTATAATAGTTTTCAACGGCGATCCCGCACTTGCATCTTAAGTTTGCGGTCATAACCATAACATTATCACGCGTCGAAAAATGAAATTGATTTTGCTCCCTTCCTGCGTGCCGTATCAACCGGCTCCGAGTGGGGCGCTAATAACTACCGGGATGCTGTGGGGATGTTTATTTAATGGCAAACATCCACGTCTAAAAACATTTAACTATATATTGTAAACCTTAATTCCTTTTAAATAAGAATTGTAAATAAACTGATGAGCGTATGTTTTTCGACGTGACAGTACCATAGATGCTTTAATGGGATCGCACTCGTATCTTCAGACAGAAAATTATTTTTCGTTGGGTTCAAGAGGCTTCTGTGATGATAGATTTTAATTTTATTACTTTGACTACGTACGGGGTCTACTTCTTTGATTTGACGTGATCATTATTTGTTATCAAAAACATATATATCGATGTGTTTGGTTTGGTTTAAATTTATATTTCTTCCGTCCATTTTGCGATTACATTAAGGTAGAGTGACGAAAACCTTTGAGCCAGATGCGACATAAGATGGAATTTTTCTGCAATTGATCTTATATTTTTTTAGAATTTTCCTAATCATAGTTTATTTTCACCATGGTAATCTTAAGTAGAATACTAATTTAGATAACAATGTATGTATAACAATTTATCCAATTCATTTTTAACTTTTCTTCTAAAACTAAAATGCTTATCAAACATACTCACTTCCCAGTATTTATTTATTTACCTAAACTTTATACACGGAAAATGTACAACAAGTAGCCGCAATATACATATGTTGTGCATATGCTAAAATAATTCAATATCTAAATTAATATAATCAATCTCTAAAAACATGTAAAATAAAGGAAAAGAACATTCAGAGAACATGACTTTTCTGATAAAAACGCAATTTCCTACCGAAAAACAGCGCTCTTTAAAAAGGTTTTTGCTCGGGGCGACCTCCCATTGTTGAAATTGTGAAACTGTCATGGATTCCTACAGGCGTCTGAGGGCATATTCAAATGATAATCTGGGCATACGCTAAACGAATTATTCGTGTAGGACGGTAGAAATGTCACATTATCTTGATTTAGGGTAATACGGTACGTAAAGGTGAATGTGCTCGGAAATGGTGTAATTATATGAAGGGGATATGAGTGCTTGGGTGATTGGCATTTTGTTTATGCAAACACCGTGTAGTTTATTAGTCTTATTTATACATATAACTTATACTAAATGGGTTTTATAAATAGATACACGTTTATTGTGTTTTGACACAGACAGCTGTATTCTTCGATCTATTATCAATAAGTAAGTAGACATAGTTTTTTACAGAAAAACTATAAAAGTACTTGGATATAAATTTACGTATTTCTTTAATTTATTCATTCGACAAGAAGCATCGAAAGATTATCATTTTTTCAAGTTATTTTCCGTAATTTTTGTTATAATGTTATCACATTATTACAAAAATTACGAAAAATAACTTTTCATTAAAATTCTATTCCTAGAATACATATACGTGTTAGATAGAGCCAACAGTCTTAAAAAGACCGAAAGGCGATATTCAACTGTATTGCTTAATAATGAAATTGAGATTTCCAAAATAAGTGCAAAACACATCTCATAAACGGAATATTCTGTTGACTCGAGGTCTCGGTCCTTATGCTAGTGGCTACAAACAGAACGTTAACCAATCGTTATCAGAGCTACTGCGGCTTAAGGTTCACCCCGACTGGAACCTAACCGTTTCGCCTTTGAATAGCGCACTCAGGATAAATGGCTCGTAAAAGAACTTACGAGTAAGTATTTGGCACGACATTCCTTAGAATTTATATTATCGTACGATTAATGACATTTATTAATATAAAGAAAAGGATATATGGCTACAGAATCTGCAAAACGTTATGTCTGGTTTTGAAAAAATATATTATTAGGTACTTATCCCTTATTTTCATTATATCTTTTTCTTCTTTCTCCTGAAGGAGCTTTTACACGGAGCGACTCCCGTCTGACTTCCGCAACTTATGCAGGGAGACCTTAGGCATATTTTTTTAAATTGTCGTAAATCACACTGCACTCTTGCTATAATACTATAACAACAAAACAAAAACGGAAAAAATATTTTCGTAAGGACATAATAAGGATAAACCTTAGTGAATTATTTGAATCTTTGCCAATCAGTCCTTGATCCTAGATAAACTACCACTATTACAAATGTAAAAAAGACCCAAGAGCCTATGTCAATATAGGCCTGTCTTCAAGCCCACAATACTCTTGCAGATTCAGCAAGCCTTTGTTTGTTACAAAGATAACAAAAACAATAGACGCAAATATGCAACTTAAAGGTGGAACAGAGAAAACAACTATATTACCATGATAATAATATCTCATCAAAACATTAATAGTTATTTTTTTTCATGGTGTAAGCGATTTAAAGACCATAATTAAACGAAAACGAAGACCATTTCATGATGCATTAAAATCAATTGGCCAATAATATGCTAATTTTGAACTTTTTTTCACTATATCTCAAATCTTATTTGCATCTGTTCCCATCAATCCCATCGAGATTCTGCTTGAATTTCCACATTTGATCATGTAAGTTGACCTACCCTGGACCTAGTGTGACGAATGAGATTGAGGTTCAAAAATAATTGGGTTGCTCTTGAGGTTGAAAGACGTTCCTGCGTCAAGCAAGGTTTTACCCAAAGTGAGTATTTGGGGAGTGACTTTCACAGGAAAGGGTTCGAGCCCGTGCCGTGATGGGGCCGCCTAGTATACCTAGCTGCTGATACTCTGGACCTCTGGATCAAGAAAAGCACTCGGCCTCAGTATAAAGAGGTAGACGTTGCCGACAGTCGGTTATGGTTGATTACGTCACTTGCTGAGCCGACCATATTCTCGTGGCTAGGCGAACAGACGAGGATCTTTTCACTCATTAAAAAACCTATCTAGCGACCAAAGCGCCTGCGTGGACCATTTTAGTTAAAATATTTAAGTTATTTAATTTAAGTATCTTACGAAACTAGAATTGTATTGCATAAGTTATCTGTGGTTTAAAAGAAACCTTTTCAACGTATGCCATTCGCGTTGTTACAAAGTTTGCAGTTGCTTGTTTGCTCCTGTCACTATATTATTACCACTGTTAAATCAACTCTATAACAAAAGAACATAGATTTTTTGATAAGATATGAAATGGTCCTTTTTTATCCGAATCCTTTGGTTTAAAACTCCAAAATATTTATTTATATTATACCATTGTGGAAACAAATTGTATAAAATAATTCGCTTAATGACAGCGATAAGTGTGTGCGGCAATTAAAATGAATAATCTGTAATTTTATGGGAAACCCTGAAAATGGGTTTGTTAAGGTACTACGGTTATGGAAAAAGTAGATAGGTAAATTTTAGAAGCGGGAATCATTTTCATCATCAGAAGATGATCTTATTTAGAAATAACTGATATTAATATTTATCAAACTTGACTCTGAGTGCGTAAAACAATAAATTCCGTTTATTTCCTATCCAGTGGGAATTTCGAAAAAATATCATTGTACACCCTAAATCTTATTATTATATAACTGCCATTTTTTTATATTATAAATGATAAGAAGGTAATAGGTTATGGTAGAATTGCACAATTATATTTTGTATAATTCAGATAATTATCTATAGCCAAGTCCCTTGATCAAATTTATTTCCTCAGAACAGTGTAAAAGTAACAACATTCAGCAGATTATTTTGAGAGAATGTTACCAGATCTCCTCCTATCTGTGATCAGTAACTGTTAGTACGGCCTAGATGAAAAACAACCGCGTCACCGCAACAGTCTGCGGTCGCCGAATTCATTTTACAAAATTTATTACATTTCGATAATCTGTTATTTTCATCCGGCCGTACTGAATTTTAACGACGGAAGATAGCCAATTTGACAGTCAGTCCCGGTGCTTTATTGACTACCAATGGCTTTATTTTTCTGTTGAAAATAAAAAAATCGTTTGTTGTTTGTTGCACTGGTAATATTTTCTTTTTTCGGGACAGGGTAACGTCGTTGGGTAAATTGAATTTAATTTTATATAATTACTAGAGGCCGCCCGCGACTTCGTCCGCATGGAAACCCTATCAGAAAATTTCACCACGAAAGACCCACTTTTATGAAAGGGTAGGAACAGACTACACCTTTCCACTTGTTACAATCCCTACATGCTTCTTTCGCTCCAAATTTCTTTTGCTTTTATGACGATTTTTAAATATCATTAATATGCCATATAAATCTTTATAGATTACAGAAATAAATAATGTTTTACAGTATGAAAGTGAAATCAGGTATGCTTTTTATCATAGTATATATGTACTTTATTCAAATCACAATTTTGTGAGTGGTATCATATCAGTACATTCATATGAATACAAAATAAACATTATTCAATACAAGGAGCGCCATTTCTCCGTCGCAGCAACTTTACATAATATCAGCAAAATATCTAACGCCCGCGTTACAAATCACAAACCTAACAGAAGTAAAGCTTAAAAATACTTGCTTATAATATTACCTGCTTCTATGAAAAATGTTTGAAAATTTACATTCGACATTGAATAGTAAAGTCAGCAAATCTTTATTTATGTCCGCAATTATATGTCTGGGTTATTTAATTTAATAAATCTGTAAACCAATTTTCATCGACATTTGTAAAAAGATTATTATTATTATCTCATATTTGCATACGTACAATAAGTTCACAACTCGTCAAAATTCTTTCTCTCATTATAATTAAACTTACAAGTAACATCGTCCAAACATTGTATATAAAAAAAACCTGATATTCCAGCAATCAAAACTATTTTTACCAACTTATTAAATAATTTCAAATTAAATACAAAAAACTTCTATCGTATTTGTATTCTGTAACTGCGACCAGTCCTTTGCGTTATAAACTATCCTTCATGTAGATAAGATAATGCTTCGAAATCATGAATTATTCTGCTCCGACAGTGCGTGGAAGTGTAGCATTATTTTCTGAACTAGAACATTGATATATTAAACCATGTGAAGCCTGATATCGGAACCATAGCCGGCGCCTAATTAGCAAAGGTGTGGGAGCAAATTGATTAAAACAAACTCGGTACCTAACTGATGTTTGCGTGGACTAATTAAGTATCGGTATTTTTCTTCGTTCTGAAGAAAATCAGGTGAATCCAGATTTTTTGAATCATAAAATATGTTTCATACACTTGGGTTTCTCGTTTAAAGTAATTGGCCAGAAACCAGTCACTATCTGATTCTCAAAATCCTGAAAATATAGAATTAATGGAGAATTATGAATCTAATTGATAATTATTAAATCTCATAGTATGCAATTCTATCACAAAAGCCTTGTTCTGTATAACAAATAAAAAGCAGCTACGCGCCAAGAAAAACATCAGCAATATTCCCAGCCAGTAGCCTAATCTACTCGGGTAAGAGGATCACGTCAGCTTATTTGTGTTTGTTATGAGATATCAGCCCCCTGGCGCCTGCTCTGCAGTTGTCTTGCAGTGCCCTTTCTATTCTGAAAATAGTTCTGCAAACCCGATTTAAACTTTGACTTTAAATGTTAGCTAGACTAATTGCACATAAGGCGAATGATTCTGCGTAAAAAAACCTGGCACAACATAAAGTACTGCGTCAACGGTAGACTACAGGCTCTGTAACAAAATGTCAAAAGAATGTAAAATTATACGGATAACAGAGGTAAGAGAACAGTTTATAACATAATTATTTTATTCCTGCCCCCGTATCATGGCACGCGCGACGCCGTTTTTATCGTGCGATAAACTATAGCTGTTTCGCTTTTTATTATGACGTAAAATGAAACAGCGATAGTTTTTCGCGCAATAAAATTGGCGTTGCACGTGCCAGTGCAAGCTGAGGGGGCTATTTAAGATTTAAGATTTAATAGGCAAGCATTATGACAGGATTTCGATTGCAAGCTAAATTAGAAGAACCACACAATTATTTGTAGGTCTCTGTAGAGCAAAGTTAATGTGCTTTGAAAAATAATTCAAAATGGAGTTTGTTTTTCTAATTGGTTATTACTATGTATTTTAATATCACATAAAAAGTAAGTAACTATCAAGAAATAAGATCTTGATCTATTGGATCTAAATTTACGTTATTTTTTTAAATTATTTTTAGTTTTTACAGTCTAGTATGTCAATAAAAAGATCATATATCGCTTTAAAAATAATTCATTCAAGTTAAGTCTCTCAAGTTACGCTAATGCAAACAGGTTAGTGAAATAATAAGATAAACTATAAGCAGGTTTGGTACAAGTAATAGTAGATAATTACAATAGTGAATAGCCGTTTCAACTAGTGGTATACAAAGACACGATTCAGAAGCGGTAAAACAATTTTGGGAAATTAATGTCAGAGCTAAAACTAAAAGACATTGTAACGTAAGATACAATTAGCATATACAATTAACGTAGGATTGGACTACTTTCTATTTGTATCTTTTACGTTTATCAGGCTCGGTTTTAGTCACTTTACCCCGTCAGTTTGTTTTCAAATTTAAGAAACAAAAATCACCTCTCAATTATCAAATAATAAAAGTAAGTAAGTAAATTTTTTATTGTTCACTAAAGGAGTACTTATAATGAGATTTGACAGTGTAAATTTATTTTACACGAAAACTGCGAATGGTTGCATGTAAAAATTCGCAGCAGTGAGCAATTAATGCAATAAATAAAACAACGTGGTTATTCAGTTAAAAACGCCCGCTTTCATGATAACTTTCTGGGACCAAAAAATATGGTGGAGCATTTTCGACATTCATGTAACACTCCTCTTGTTGATAATAAATAAAAGAAAATTATAATCTAGTTCAACCAGATTGTTACCGCTGCAGATCAAACCTACTAAAAAAAAACATGGAGTAAGGACTGATTAAAGTTAACCGGGATAAGTTAGGTCAAATGATTCCTACCTATTCGGGAAAGGGCCGAGACTTTATGTAGATATTATATAATGCTATTACGACTAGTTATAAAACACTCTATCTCGAGGATAGCTCAATCTGTTTTATTTGTGCATTCTTATATTTATTTATATTATTTTTCTACTGTTTCCCAAGAACATAATAATTCAAAATGCAATTATTACTATTGACTGGAAGAGATCCCGTCATAGAACAAGTCCGCCATAGCAATTAATTTATTTTTACTAGGTAATTAATTTCTATTCCTATTGTTGGTTCTTTCTACCCCGCAAATGATAAAGACGTGACTATATGTATGTATGTATGCAGTAAAGATATACAAACGTGCTATCTTCATTGAAATTATAATTTTTTCACGGAACAAATACATGCAGGTAGAAATTCGTGTCACACATGTTGTGTTAAATTTATTCAGTGTGTCTAGCCAGCAGTTAGACTGGTTTGCTTTGAGCGCTTGGTCTAAGTCCCAGGGCGAGGGTAACGGCACCTTATAGTACTATGAGGTAGGAATTCTAAGTATACCTTCAGGCATGTGTCTTGGTAAGTAGAGTAATGTGAATAACGGCATAGTATGTTACACTTTATATGGATGAGATTATGTTGGTCTTGTGGATTTTTTATCTCCATGGTATTAAAAATAAATATCATTGTCCGTCTAGTGCGCTTATAAGGACCTAAAACTTTGGAATTGTGTTAATTTTTCTATATCAAAAAATGGCTACTTTTCCTGGAAGTTTCTACGGGAGCGAAGCTCCGAGCAAAAGCTTGTTTTTAAGTCAAATACATCAAAACTTAATGGGTTGATTTTTTTTTATAAATATTGGTTAAATATACTTAGTTCATGTCTGAAACCCTCGTTACAGTTAACAAAAGTGCTATGAATTCTAAACGTATTCAATTATGAGTCGAAAATAAGCCTCTTTAATAAAACCTAACATAAATCACACGTGTTTTCTACCTTACAACAGCTGTTCCATTATATGAATAAACGGAAATCTTGGCTATAGAATATATTCGCCAAGGTTTCAGTCGCTCATGTAAATTGCCGGTCGACGTCCGTACTTAATAGTCTAAGAAACGGAGGACATAAAATATTTTGCTTTTATTTAAAAAAAAATCACTTGGCATATAAAAATTAAAGTTTATTAATGCAGACATAATGGTCCAGCTAAACTATAGGAAATATAGAAACGAAACCTTAACAAAAGTTGTTCAGCCTGATGAGCATAGGTAGGATAGTAGATAGGAGCAATTTATTAACATTGTCAAGTGGTTGATGGATAATATACTCGTATATACATATTTTTTGAAATATCTCCTATAACTTCACTCATTATTATGAGAGAATAAATTCCTATTTAATTTCAGTAGGTACACCCGTACTAATATTACAAATGTGAAAGTGAGTTTGTTTGTTTGTTACCCCTTCAAAATTAAACCACTGAACCGATTTGCATGAAATTTTGTAAACATATAGTGTGGAGTACGGAGACGGACATACCTTTCATCCCGGTAAAAACTATAGTTCCAATACATGTATTCTTTTGTGGCGCTAAAAACTTAATTTGCTTAGACTAGCAATATGTCGCAAAAACGCGTAATGGATTGCTCCACAATATGCTAATCACATAATTCACTATTATTAGAAGGTTCTGGAAAAGAAATAAACGAAATCGCGATATAGTTTAAAGAACCCCATTTTTGTCGATTTACAATATTAATATGGGAATGATAATAACAAGCTGTACTTTGGAAGATTTCTTAATGTTTAATTGATATTAACAGTTTTGCTACTATTATTTTGATAAAGTGTTAGGAACAGTGGAGTATTTTAGCGACACACAGAAACAAATGGGTATGAATGATACATACATACATACATACATATGGTCACGTCTATATCCCTTGCGGGGTAGACAGAGCCAACAGTCTTGAAAAGACTGAATGGCCACGTTCAGCTATTTGGCTTAATGATAGAACCGATGAATAGATGATAATAGATGAATGATATGCACAAGAAATCGTTGACACATTGCTAAAGAAATATCTTAAAGGGGGAAATTTGCATTTTAACAATTATTTTAGTAAAAGTATGAATATTTGATAAAATAAAATAATACACTACTGTTTTTTTTTTATACAGTAATGTATTATTTTATTAGTTATGATTGTTATTTATGACAATTCTGAAAGGACATTTAAAGTTATTATATAGTCCATTTAGCAGTTGGGAAAGATGATAAAATAAAATTACTCCGGCGTAACGTAAACAATTTACATTTGGCAACCCTTGTCACTCGGTATCCACCAAGCGAAGTATGTATACCTTATATACTGATTTGTCGTGATAAATATATAATACATGTAAGCTTCGACTATAATCTTCTTCTTCTTTCTAGCGTTAGTCCCTGTTATATCGTCACCTCTCTGAATAGGAGCCCAGGATACTTCTTTTGACCACTATCCTGGACCGAGACTCCACAAATTTTGTCAAGGAACGTAACCTAGGTATATCACAACGTAGTTAGCAAGATTCCCGACCTTATTTTCCCTGACATTAAGAGTTATTAATCGTACCTACTAGTACTTAACTAAAAAAAAAGTAATGTTGTATCACTTTGTGCATAAGACTTTTTTAATTGCGCACCAAAACCATTCCACTAACGGGTAAACTCCCACAGGTATGCTATTTATCAATTTATTGCTCAATTGAGGACTTCGTCAGCCGGTAATTTTCCATTTCAAAAGGAAAATAACTGATTACAGGAATTCCAGCTTATATAGGGGAACTTATAGTAGTATATCTACATACATGCTGTATCAGCATTCATAGACAGATTTTTAATTAAACACTGTGATTGCAATGATTAAAGTTTTGCGATCATTTGCCGAGTTGAATTAACCACCTCGTATCTTAGAGCAAGATCCCAGAGCCGTAAGACACAACTTATTTTCTAAAGAATGGATCTTTCGATTCTCAGTAGTCTTTCATGTACATTTAATACCTGCATGTTTGTGAGACTTGCCCGGTGACACCTGCGCAGGTACCAGGCGAGAAAGGTAACTAAAAATCACAGTTACTTAACTTAAATTTTTATGACTGATTTTTATATATATTTTATAGAATATTACTCTGAAGTCATATCAGAGAAGTCAGACGCTTTCCATGCGCCAGAACTTTTGTCAGACGCTTTAAAGCTCTATCAAAAAAAAATTAACTTAATTTATTTTTAAATGTCTGACTTTTATATATGTTATTCAGATAACTATTACAAAGTTGTATTAAATCAGTCAGACAGTTTGTAATGACCAAACACCCCTTAAACACAAGAATTACTCAGCCTCGAGTATGAGCGCGATAGCACAATGCGCATGCGCGTCAGAGTAAAATATCTAATATTTGAAAAGTACTTACTGTTTTCAATTTCATATTTTTGCATATCTATTCAAATACGATGAAATTTATAATTAAAATAATAATTGATCATTTTTAAAATAATATAATATATTGCATATAAATAGGGGAAAATGAATTTTTTTGTAGCAATAGCCTTTCAAAAAGAATGAAAATTTTATTTTATTTTAAACTAGCGATCCGCCCCGGCTTCGCACGGATGCACAGCCGATACTAAATATATGTATCTCTATTAGAACTAACTAAAGGACCGCCCAAAGCGGCTAAGTCTTGCTCCCGGCAAAAGTGTCACTTCTGCCTGCAGTCCCGCAGCGCAACCTGTTGTTTTAGGATATTGTTTAGATCTAAGAAGAACTTTTGCGTAGGTGTAGTTTTAAGAACAAAAGCTAAAAATAATCTCATGAAAATTATTAGACTTCGTGCACGACCGCTGCGTAGGGAGTAGCCGGAGCACTTCGCAACGGACCGTGCAGCAGAAATCGTAATATTTTAATTTCACCACAACTTCAAAACCAAACGTCCAATTTTAATCATTCAAGACCAAATATTATCTACATAAACTGTACTTATTGATGAAATTATTTATTTTGATAAGGATTAATATCATGAGTAAAAAAACGCGTTTAAATGTAGACCAAAAAAAATTCTAGATTTTTAAATAAAAATGTGGTTGTTGTGCCTCACTCGACATAGATAGGTATAGTGTGTCGCGGACTTTTTTGTAGATATTTATAAGATCTACAATTAATTAAAACATTTTATGGTTCTATCTTTTGTAGTTTAGGCAGCGTACGCAAAATAAGTAACTTTTTGGTTGATTTTTTTCAGTTTGTGTCCGAAAAATCCAAATATATTACGGAACCCTATTTTTTTCCAAAATAAAATATAGTCTATGTTACTCGTGGATAATGTAGCTTTCGAATGGTGAAAGAATTTTTAAAATCGGTCCAGTAGTTTTTGAGCCTATTTCATCAAAATAATCATTTGAAATTTCATCATTTATTAAATCTCTATACTGTCCATTCAAGTCATCGTCCTCATCATCAGTTAGATTGTCGTTGCTGGCAGCATTTTCTGTAAAAATAAAATCATAAACAATTAAAAAATAAAATGACAAATATAATAATAGATTTGCAAAAATATGAAATTGAAAACAGTAAGTACTTTTCAAATATTAGATATTTTACTCTGACGCGCATGCGCATTGTGCTATCGCGCTCATACTCGAGGCTGAGTAATTCTTGTGTTTAACCCGCCAGTACTCGCGCTTCATTTTGGGACACCAACAGTCGCGTCCGGGTCGATAAGACCCATATATTATTTAGATGATTTAAATCACAAGACATATATTTTTTAAAGTAATGTATTTGTTACAAATTTAACAATAAAACAAGTAATGTAATTTGAAATTTTAATTTATTTTACTGGAACAATCAACTTTATCTATAATAATAAAAATGTGCTAGAAAAAAGTTACTTTTAACATTTCACTTCAAAAAACTTAGATAATTATTTATTTTTATTAATAATCAACAACTATAATTATGTTTTCATTATAGTATCTGAGTATCTTCGTATAAAAAAAAAACTTATAAACAATTAGACAATCTTAGTTTTATAACAATCAGCCTCAAAATCTATCACAAAAAAAGTCCTATAAAATTATCAATCTTAGAATTAAACAAATTTTTTGGTATGTTTTTTAGACTCTAATTAATCTTTTTGTTTGCAATTTTCACACACAATCATTGTATGATCTCGGCAAATAAATGCCTGACAGTAATGGCACTGAGTCTTGGTCTTCCTATTCTTTTAGGGGAACAGAGCGAACATCGACCACGAACATTACTTTACCCCTGATGGTAGAGATCTTTCAGTGATATGCATAGGTAAAGTAGTGATAGAAGACCTTTTTTGAATTTGTGGCATCACCAAACTCAAAGCTAAATCTTTGAGAAAGGTGTTTGGGCATTTTTAGCCTCATTGATCGAACCAGGTCGCTCTCTGATAATGTTGTGGCTTCGCGTCCGTACTGATCTGGGAGGTTCTTCAATAATCCATTTAACAACTCCATTTTTAGAGGTAGTGTCCTTGACGAATGTTGCTCAATGGTACATCATTTAGATCAGTTCTTCTTTGAAATAAATTATCTGATGTAGGTACTGGATTTGAAGATACAAACTCAGTAGATTCCTCTTCCGAACTTTGACAAGAATTAGAATCATGTTCGTCCATTTCTAGGTAATCTTCGATTTCCGAACATTCTTCCCCTTCGAATTCATCTTCATATAATATTTTTTCAATAGTCGCGGCATCTAATCGCATACGAGACATTCTGTAAACAATAATAATAATGATTTATATTTTTAATAGTAATAAAAAACACTTACATGAACCGTCGCGTAAGGGTCTAAACGACCCATACTCACTTGACACGTCCGTCCTGTTCAAACGCCGCAGGCGAAATAGCCGAGGTGGGGGGTACGAGTTCACTATGAAGTCACTTGAAGGTACCTAGCGCGGCAAACTAAAACTAATAATATTATAGAAATTACGGATCAAATTCTGTAGCTCTGGGTCTTTTCGACCCATGCGCGACTACTGGCGGGTTAAGGGGTGTTTGGTCATTACAAACTGTCTGACTGATTTAATACAACTTTGTAATAGTTATCTGAATAACATATATAAAAGTCAGACATTTAAAAATAAATTAAGTTAATTTTTTTTTGATAGAGCTTTAAAGCGTCTGACAAAAGTTCTGGCGCATGGAAAGCGTCTGACTTCTCTGATATGACTTCAGAGTAATATTCTATAAAATATATATAAAAATCAGTCATAAAAATTTAAGTTAAGTAACTGTGATTTTTAGTTACCTTTCTCGCCTGGTACCTGCGCAGGTGTCACCGGGCAAGTCTCACAAACATGCAGGTATTAAATGTACATGAAAGACTACTGAGAATCGAAAGATCCATTCTTTAGAAAATAAGTTGTGTCTTACGGCTCTGGGATCTTGGACTATCTGTCCCAATGTGTCTTCTGTTAAGCCAAACATATCATTAGACAATCAGGTAGAATTTCAATTTCTGCTGTTTATTGATGTTGTTCATCTTATAGACAAAAATATGGTTACGGCATAGTAGGTTCGCTTGTTGTATCCTTGCGACATTCAAAGGGTTGAACTATAAAATTATGCTGAAATGTCTACTCCAGTTGCTGTTTATTTTTTTCAGTCTTCCTGCTACGACAAGGCGAAACTCTATTTACGCCGCTAAGGTTACAGATGTGATCTGCCAATTAATAAGAGGCAACCCTACAGCAGCCAGTAACACGTAAACACAAGTCACTAACGAACCGATGCGGCCCCTGCACAAATTTGCAATTTCGATTGGGACTGTTTGCATGTGCTTGCATTGTATAAAGTACCTATGTATAAGTGTTGCCATTTAAAAATGCAAAAACTCCCGCCATAACACTTTAAACGTTAATATGTGCTTTTGGATATGCGGAAATCGGAGTTAAAGCTTCATGTGGCGTGAGCTTTTCCAGCTTTTGCATTTTCACTTGAAACATTAATGAATTTTTAAAAGCATTAAAGTGGTTTTTTTTTTTATTTAAAGCCGTAACAGTATGAGCTAAAAATATATATTTTTTTCTCTTATTAACATAACCATTTTTTTTATTTTAAGAAAGCCTATTTGTAAAATTAATAGAGTTGACATACTCACAAAATAAGAATTGATATTTGAAGAATAAATTGTTCTCTCCTGTAATGTAAGGGATATCCAATATGAGTGAAAGTTGAGTGTAGCAGAAGAGGCAAAAAAGTCCTGAGCGTTCTCATTTCGTTATCAAGTCTTATAGAAATGAGAGAATAGCGGTACTCTACTTTAAGTGTAAGTTTTATATTTAGGCTTATTTGTAGTTTTATCTTTTAGTTTTCACATTAGTTTTATTTAAATTTATGTTAGTTTTATTAAGGTAACGTACAATATCTTTCGATATTTTACTAGGTATATAAAACATAATTAACTTCTGATCATGAAATGCTTCACAACACAAACAATTATTGATTACTTGTTGCAAATTAGACAAACTGTATATTGATTAATTAAGTTATCCACACAATCAACCAGGAATTCATAATCTGTGATTAATTATTGTCATTAACTAAATTATGATCGGTTCGCTGTTTCCGAAATTGAGCTGTTTATAATTGTCTCTACCCCTATAGGATTGGTCTTTATTTAAACAATTTTTTTAGTTATTACATAATTTTTATGCAAAGATGTTCAAAATTCAAAATATTCTACTGTTTAGATAGATAGATATTGGACATTTCGAGCATCACTTCAAAATGGTCATATCTTTTGATTTTACAACATAAATTACTTACAACTAAGTTTAGTGCGGCACTAAACTTAGTTATAGTGCAGAAGAAACGGCAACAAACTGCTCTGCAGCATTTTTTTCAATAACGTCAATTTCATGTTATAATAATAGATACCCAATAATCGAAATTATATAATGTTAGTAAATGTCTTATTGGATATTATAAGTTAAATAATATTTTTGATATATATAATTATTGGATATTTTATATATAGAAAAAGATAAATTGGGTAAGTACCTATCTGTCATCAAGTAATTAGACGAACCTCAATCTTTTTTGCTTATCCAAATGTTTTACTTATATCATTTTATTTTTACCAATATTATGTTATTATAGGTAACTGTTGTAAGAATTTGCGAAAATTTGTGAACCTTGATTTTGTTAATGGCTCTCCACAGTTTCATGCCGAAACTACTCTCCAGAATTAACATTTCTTTACCTAAATAACACTTTAACAACGAAACCGTGGGCGGAAACTATTATTTCATACAATCTAACAAAAGCTTATGCGTTTTATTATAAAAACATTCAACGTATTATTTTTATTACAAATATATATTTTTTATTCAAATTTTGTTTATAGAAACGTCTTCGATTTCTTCAATATGACAGAATCGTAAAATGATTTTATGTGATGCGAAGCACTTCCTCGCCCATAGGATTTTGTCACAATGTTGTTTTACGAGTTGAATCTTAAATGAAGTTACTGATTACATTTACATCATTTATTTGATACAAGAAAAATAGTTCTATATAGCAACTTACCTTAAAGGAAATATTACAGAAAACTGGTAAAATGAAAAAAACGTGGTCCGAAAAGAATAGCACAATTTACGTTTCCATCATAAAAATATATTATAAGTTTTATTCTATTTTTGTATAGTTTAATGATTTCGAGCCAACCCGAAGTCGAATGATTTCGAGTTAAGGGACCGAAGTGCATGATAAGGAGCCGGATCTACTCGCAGGTAGGTGAGGTGAGGTGTTATTCAATTTGACCGACGAGCAGCAAACATGATATGTTTACAGGCTTTTGATATCAATAAAATATTTTTTTTTATGTGGGATTAAGGCCAATATCAAAACTAAAACAATCTGTAGATAATAATGGTAAATGCTCATCAATACTAACTGTAACGAAAATATAAAAAAATATTTGTCTATTACTAATTGGATCTTAGGATGGAAAAAAGATAAATATTGAGATTGAGGTAAGTAATATAATATATGGTTTTTTGATCTCTTTTTTGTTTTGGGTTGGTTTTCAAGGTTCATATTCATATAAAACAAGCGTCGACTCCAACAAAATAGCGTTGCGTTTCGTCAATTCGCCCGCGACAAAACTAACCATGCTCTCTTTTTGCAAGTTTAACAATATTTCAGTTCGTCGTCATGTTCAAAAATAATGAGAGAACAGAAGATAGTTTTTTGATAAATATACAAGATATGTGGAGAAAATCTATAAAATCTGTGTCACGGTCGGGTAACGCTTTTAGTGATAAGGTCGCCTTAGCTGCTATGTTTTTAATATATGATTGTGAATTTGCTGTAATTTATTATGGTGCAATTAAGAGTAATTGTATTGTATTGTATTGTTGTTTGGCGTGGAAACATAAAAATATATTGACATTCTATGATACTGAACAATCAACACATATCAATAATAAATATTTAAATATCTTTCCAAATTCTTCTTTTTCATTAAACAATCATCTTTTGCAATTTTCTAATATAATTTGTTTATGTGCTTCAGAAATATAATAAAATACATTAAAAAATAAAAGATTGACGTGACAAAAAATCTATTAAACAAAGAAATCGGTGTTTGTGTGCGTTACGTTAGGGTACGCATTGATATAAATATGTAGGTTCGGTTAGATATATCGAAATTCTCACTTTTTTTGATCATACCAACCAGCCAGTTTCATTTTATTGCCGACGCACGATCGACTGTCATCGTTTTATTTCCCATAACGCTATTCCAGCGAGTGTTCTGACGTTTTATGCATTATAAAAGTTTTTAAAATCAGCAAACTGCCTTTGTGACATAAACGGTTTTTCCAACGCACTGGCCAGTGTCATACAGCCGGGTATTTTTTTAAATATGGAAACAGAATAACAATTTTTAGGAAACAAAAAGGATGAACTCGCGCTAAAACTAGTGCCACTCAGTGTCTTTGGTTGTTTTTCTCAATCATGCATGCATATCATCAGAACATTTTTGTGATAATCTTTAAAAATACGTATTTTATTTATTTCTTCCATTACAACAATTTATGGTCTTACAAACTTTGAAATACATTTAATACTACGAAAATATCTACTGAACCACAAGCAAATTCAATCCAATTGCTATTCAGCTATTAATATTGTCAATAAAGGAGCCACTAAACAAATAGAAGTGGCCACAGCTACCGTCACACCAATGTTCTCGATTAAAGTGGGTTTGAACCTACAGTTCAGTTAATTAAAATCCAATATTGTTTAACTGAAATTGAACGGCGCCATCCATATCTCATCCTTACAGGAAAGCTTCCGGTTTGCTACGAGCTTTGTCTATAAAACGACTTCAAGTCAAAAAGTTTGCGGTATGTAAATAATTTGAGACGTAATATGATGTCTTCTTGAACAGTAAGCAATATAAAGTTCAAAAATACTGAATGGTTAGTTATCTGCCAGAACTATAAAATTTTTTACTTTTTAAATGATACTCTGGATTACATTAAAAATCCCAAATTAATTAATTCTTTCAGTTTCTTCGTTACTATAACAGATAATATTTTACCTTATACAAAATAATATTGAAATTAAACTATTATAATATAGTACCCGTGGTTTTTAATATTAACAGGCCGGTGATAATTAATCCCTCCATCTCACAGGCAAACGTACAACATTTTTCAAACCACTAAACACCTCTAAGAGTATCACTTACATGTACTGTTTTCAAATAAAATTGCAACCGAAAAATGATGAAAGAGTAATATAAAAAGTACGCCAATCAAATCGAGACAGACGGTTACAATGTAAACAGTTTGCATCAGTAACCGATCATGCAGTATGTCGCGAGCAATAAAACCTCCAACAATGTGTTTTGTTACAGTAGAATCCAATTTGGCATCTTTATTAATCTGTTGATATCAGGCAAATTGTTCTTTGATTTCGGAACCATTGAATCAGTCGCGTGCAGTCACGGTTGATTCTGAAACTCATTTCATATTGCGCGTTCAATTTTCCACTGCTGTTCTTGTACTGTACTGGACTTACTACAAGTGAGACTAAAGCTAATAATTATATAGGCAGTGAATACAAGTATTGCGATTCGTTCGATGATTCGTTTAATAGTTCAATATGGGAAGAAAAAAATTAAAGATGATGTACACCGATAGGCAGAGCAGACTCCAAAGCATATCGGTGAATAGTGAATTTTATAACGCAATGATGAGAAAGGCTTGTATTTTCTAGGAATTAAAACATTTTTATGCGATATATCTGTGGCTGATTTTTTATAGACACAATAATACGAACTAATATTAAAAATTAACAGCTTTAGGACTGTCGGAATGGTCCGACTTAGTTTAAACTAACTAAGTATGAATGCATGTATTAAATTAAAAATAACTGATACGAAAAAGTCGAGTGTTTGATACAAACGTGAAAGTGTATAGAATCGACCAGGGGTACAGCGAATTAATCCGACGGACAATGCTAGTGACGCGCCGTGTTTGTACAGACAATAACAAATTATTCATACTCGGCGATGGAATGTAAACAGAATATGATTGGCTATTAGCATGCGGGGTGTGATGGACTCCAGGGACCACGCGAGGGCTAAGGGATCAGCTCCCTAGCTATTAAAGTCCACGGCGGCAGCGCACAACTTTGTCCTTACGTATTCCCAACTTAATTTAATTAATTAAGCCCCCTTCGTCCATTTCGCTGAATATTATTTCAAGTCAGGGAAGTAAATATCGGGGATCAAACGGATGAGAGTTCATAACTCATATTAGGATGTGGTAGCGGGTGGCTGGATTATTTTTTATAACTTTTCGGCGATTAATGTTCTGATATATTCAATGTAAGAATTTTTTTTGGTGTACATAATATTGAACAAATTTAGGTTACAAGCATAATTGGTTAAGCGCTTTCGCAGATTTTATGGGTCATTCATTCTTTATCGAAATTTTTAATACAGTTGTGTTATATCAGCTTTCAACATACATAAAATGACGTACATATATATCTCATGCGGGATAGACGAAGCCAAAAGTCTCGAAAAGACTTAAATGCCACGTTCTACTGTATGGGCTAATGATTGAATTGAGATTCAAAAAGTGACAGGGTGCTAGTCCATTGCCTACACAAAGAATCCCAAGCTTATTCCGATGAGTTTTTTTAAATTGATTTAATAATCCGCAATATAATATTATTATTTAACTGATTTGAAACTTTCGAGTTGCATTTTACTATTTATAATTTATTTTCATATTATAAAAGACATTTTTTTTCAACCACTACGTCAATATTCGATATTAATATTTTGTCTTCAATAAATATTAAAAAGTTATCATTTTATAGCTCATTATATATAAAAGATGGGATGAAATTGATCCTAAATGGCCGGTACAACTTTATTGCTGCTGTTTATTATTCATATCTACGCTAAGTGTCATTCCTCTGAAATATTCAACAACGAAGTAAGAATTTTGGTAGTATACCGTTCAGGTTTATTTCGTTCTTAAGGCGCTGTTATAATAAATTGTGGGTATTTATCGTCTAAATTATTTTAAAACG
Organism: Amyelois transitella; assembly: GCF_032362555.1. Classification (NCBI taxonomy): domain Eukaryota; kingdom Metazoa; phylum Arthropoda; class Insecta; order Lepidoptera; family Pyralidae; genus Amyelois; species Amyelois transitella. Next base: position 4,717,417 of record NC_083506.1, on the reverse strand, counting down.
TGCTTAGCATTAATGAAATGTTTAGTCATATTCTCGCTTTATTGAAGTCATCAAAATTTACTTTGAAATTGTGTACCTATGCAACTTTTACGTGAAAATCGATCCTATACATTTCTATATTAACAGTCGCTACCGAAAATTTTATATGGAAATTAACAAAAAGGCAATCAGATCCATTTTTATCGTTGTAAAAGCCGAACGTTAACGAAGCCATTGCATTTGCAATTTTGATTGGTCTGTGCGCAATACTGTGCATTTTGCACAGTTAGAACTGATTGTTAAGTTATAATTCAATAACGCATTCACTCATCGTTCGCACAAATAAAACTTTATTCAATTCAGAATGTTGTTAATCGAAATATTGAATTTCTGCTGCTGGTAAAATAAAGCTGTTTTTGATATAACAATACTGTTTTATTTTAGCTCGATTCGGACAATACGTTGATTTTGTATTGGACAACAAATTGATATTATAAACGTGTGAAGTAGTAATCTATATGTATATGTGTATAAAACTCTACCGTTACTGCTTGACTGACTGATTGATACGCAATGCAAGATCCATTTCTGATGGAAGTACATACTGAACAAGTACAAGTATAGATCACGTCTATATCCCTTGCGGGGTAGACATTCTTGAAAAGCCTGACAGGCCACGTTCAGCTGTTTGGATTAATGATAAAATTGAGATTCAAATAGTGACAGGTTGCTAGCCCATCGCCTAAAAGAAAAAATCCCAAGTCTATCCTTAAGTCGCCTTTTACGGCATCCATGGGAACGAGACGGAGTGGTCCTATTCTTTTTGTTATTGATCATCACATCAACTGATAAAAGTACAAGTACAACAGTTGGTTAGTACTTAGTACTAAGTAAGAAGATGAACTAGACATTCAATAGGTAAATATTTATTTAGCATATTGTTTTGACAATATTTATAATGCATAAGACATAGTAAACACTGCCCGAGATTGTAAAACCTTAGCTGAAGGCGTCTACCCACCTACTCAGCAGCTTTACACTTGAACAAAAATAAAGTAACGCGACATACTGCATTCGTCGAGAAATAAATCAATTTTACAAAGTAAATCTTATATCTTGAACGAGTAATCTTATATTAGGAGACGTAAGTTTGAGATTCCAATCCCCATACGAGTGCCATTCAGGCATTTCCATTGAAGTCACTGTTTCATTCGATTTATTTTATAGCCCGTAAACAAAGCTAGCAACTCCTGCCACTCTCGTTTGACAGTTTATGGTGAATAAGATTTTATGGTAACGCGAATTTACCATACCTTAGCTGAAGGTTCTTTAGACGAAACGCCTTGAAATGCTATTTGCAGACATGGGGCGTAAAATTGTAAACATAAATGTTTTATTCTATAAGTTTGTGTTACGACTTTGTTATGCCTACGTTATTCAGTAGTGACATTTTGTCAAGTTTTAGTTTAGTGTGTTAAGGAAAATAAGTTTTCTAAAATCTAAGTAATTTCGACAACTAAGTTATTGATTTTCAATGCACAACTTTCTAACTGGTATGTTTTTATTTATTTTATTAGCTTGTTATTTTGCATTGTAGCTTGAGGTCATCGACGTTTTTATTTTCAATTTTTTAACAATCATGAGATAAATTGGCCGGGCTCCATGTTTTACCCTCGCATTTTTATAAACTGTAACTACTGATGTGCTCTGATGCTTAATTTTAACAAGATCCGGGTAGATCGTTGATCATATAAAAAGATATACCACCTCTAACAAATCCTTCGAAGCGGCTTTTTTTGACATTTTCTACATGACCAATTGTTGCAAATGTCAACAATTGGCACGAAAAGAAGTTGGTCACGAAAATCAACAGAAAACCTAAGCTCATAATTAAGTTTCGAACTCCTTAAGCGAAGTGCAGTTCCGCTTTAAAATCCGCACAACTCCGCGGCGGCCGTCGGTTTTTTAATAACCACGCCGACTCAATGTTCAAATTCTAATCGAGTTTTAAATTGCTGCAATTCTTGTCTGGTGCGCTCCGGACTCCTAAACTTTCAATTCAATGCATTCCCATTGGCACTTATAGCTAGCTTCCTAGTACTAACTTCATCTTTAAAAGCGCTTGAATGGAGTCAATTTTTTTTAACTAGATTTCGCGACTTTGGTCTCACACGTAAAGTTTATCGAAAACTAAGGGAATCAATACTTGTTTCAATATGAATGGTACCTCTTTCTTTCTACTCCTTAATATGTTATGAAAATGGTCAAGCAGATAACAGTGTGAGAAGAAGACAAACAAAAACCTTCCCATTTATTTTAGTATGAATGAAGTAGTATGGATTTATTTACTTGCTTTTGCCTTTTGCACCTTTGAATGCAGTTAAGTATTTTGATTATCTTTTTCCATATTACTTCGAGTCCATTGACGACAATGTTTTAGGCGGTTATGGGGCGAGAAAGCTGAGTGAGCTGAGCAACCTCAATATTTTATTGAGAAACAAAAATGTTTTTAAACTAACAGATATTTATATCGATTATTTATAAAAGTAAAAACATTCAAAAGAAATTTGGAGAAAAAAATTTTTCACGGCAAACAAGCTGGAAGCAGCTGCAGATAATGATATCGGTGGCAATGAAATAAATAAATGTCAAAGACAATGAGAAGCAACCACCTGCGAACACATCACAATGTCGAAACAAAGTATCAAAGTGGAACGTACCTTAATCATTCGTCGTTAGCTTCCCCTTAAAACTTCGCCCGCTATAAGTTTTTTAACTCCAACTTGCTTTCCATGATTAATTAATTCGATTGTATGTGAACCGCTATCGGTCTATGGCACAGAGCACTAAAGACCGCCACCGTCTATGGTGTCCATTATGAGAGAATTGGGGTCGAGGGTGCGCCAATGAGGGTGATTCTGCATGGTCATCGCTATAAACAGTATTGTTACTTTCCATTTTTCACTTCTTATAAAGAAAATGCGTTAGTAGGTGACTCTATTTAGAGATTTTCTAAGGAGACTTAATAATATACTTATCTGGGTAGATACGATTTAGAAAGAGCAGGTGGTATTTTATGTGTTAACACTTTAAAAACGACGATGTCTTTTTTGTTTGACATTTCTATGACTTTAATAGATTTTTACCGTAGCTAGCGTGTAAATCTCGTTTATTTCCCATGAGAATTCCAGGAACGTATATTTACTCAAGCAAACCAGCGGTACTCTTAGAGTTTTTTTTTTATCTGCTGTCGTGAAATACAATATAACATAAACAATTCATACGAGTACTTATGAAAACTATAATCAACTTTTCATCACCTTACCAAGCGAGTTCCAGGAACACATTTAAATCTGCGTGTCACGAACGTTATAAAGCGAGTCATTTTAATTACACACTGAAATAAACATTAACATATTATACGTACTTTTACGTTAAAAAATGTCGACTCTTTGCGGGCTCGGGAGCACGCAACTTAATTTAATTAAATGCGCCGTATAACACACCAGACTTGGTTCACGAAAGCAAGGGGACACACTTGCAGATTTTAATCTGTCTTATTTTGTTTCTGTTTTCTTTTTTTTTTATTTTTCTTTTAAATATACACCGTTTTTCAATTGACAGTTTATAACTGTTTAATTTTTATAATATTAGCAGAAAACATATTTAACCTCCGACTTATTACAAAGATTTCAAAAACTTTGAATTATTTATTTAAATTTAGGACTCTAATGGATTTCTTATAAGATGACCTACTTTTGTTTTGTATTTGATCTTCTTCTTTTTTGTCGGTGGCTTCATTGCTGTAAGTCTGTAACGTTAGCCGCCTTGACATCTTTACCATTTCTTCTCGTTCTATACTATGCATGACGCAGGCCAGTCGGACCATTTAGTCCGGTGACGGACTCAATGAGACAAACGGGTAGGTGATCAACCCCGTTGAATGAAAGTTGATGTTTTTTTTATTAGAAAGGGGTTTATCACACAGTGACTATGTCACCCCCGTAAGGTTAAAGTTGAAGTTACTCGTAAGCGTTTGATCTAAAATATCATTATTTGAAATGATAAATTCCCCCATGCGTCTATTTAATTTATGTTCGCCTTTGACAGAATAGTATGAAATCTTTGAAAAGATCTGAAACATTGAGATTTCACCTATAATAGCCATCCGCTCCAAACTCATCAAATGAAGAAGCAATTAAAATTATATTGATTTATATTACAATAGATAGAAGTAACATTGTCTCTCTTACAATGTGGGAATATGAATAGATACGATTTAATATAGTGTAATTATGATAAGAACAGCCTTTACTAAATGTAAGCGCTCAGTCGCCATAGATAAATGTCATTCGCAAGTACTTGTTTTTCAATTCTACAAGCACGGCATATTTACATCTTCACCTCAGATAAAATTGTGTAATGTGTATATCTGCTTTTATTTACACGAAAGTAGAATAAAATATTTAATATGCAGATGAAGAACATTTTTATTATGTTAATCTGACGTAGGATAAGAAACAGTGTAAAAGCGAAATGTTGCGATGTGAAAGATGATATAGAGACAGAAATAGAAAATGGAATGGCAAATGCATATATGGTTAAGTTTAAAAGACGGATAAAATCAGGTTGATAAAGAAAATATACAAGGAGAATGTTAATGGATAGATTAAATTTGCAAATCAAAATATTACACGTGTGTACCTGCCTTAAAGCATCTGGGCTCGCAACAGCACTTAAGGCTACGTTAATACTGCTCTTGATGAACTTCGTGTAGATCCTGCCTAATGGCAACATTATTCAGGCGGCACAATAATTGTTTATACGACAATTTGCGGTTTTGCTGTATCGACGTAGGATGTTACATAATAGGTAAGAACAATATTCACAAATTTTCTGAATAACGTGTCAAATGGCATATCTTAGAATGTCGTTGGCTATCCGTTGATTTACAGACATATAGAGATGTAATCCTTTAATATTTATAATATTGCAGGAAAGACTTCTTTTGGGTTCACAATTTAAATATTGAATTTTACCGTTTACAAAATATGAAAGCTAGTTCTTTCTCAAATTGCTGGCATTCCCAGTAAAATAGCTCGTACTTAATTTGAAAAACAATGATCTTTTTGAAAAGCTGCCTCCCAAATAGCGTTACGAGAGAAACCCGTTACCTAATTAATAGCCCCCACAAAGATTTTGCAAAAACCCTCTTGTATTTTTCTGACTACCGTCTTACGCTCAATTTCTTTCGATTTCAATAAAAAGACTTGCAATAACAACCCCGCAGTTGAATGTAATGAAAGGATTTATTCATAAAAAAGTGGGGTTGTAATTAAGCAGGCGAAATAATTACAAAAATACACCATTCACGTCGTAATAACGAAAAGCCTTCAACTTTAAAACACTTAATGGAATGAACTGGTAATATATTTCATTTAAAATGTCCCTTGATGATTAAAATAATAAATTGAATGTGAATCGGTCATGTGTCTATGAAGTGTATGGTCGACATTACACCTTTTATCATTGTGAAATTGTTATACCTTATTTATAAAGTAAAATTATGAGCCGAGAACCACGTTTTGTTTTTAACCGTTTAATCTTCCATGAACATTATCTGTCTAAGTTCCAGTTATCCTCGCACGCTACATGGGGCCTTATAAAACAGTTTTCGTTTATACTCGTTTACATAGTAGAATAAACTTCTTCCTATGTATGTAAATGAAACGAGTTATATGAAATCAATGTACTAAATCTGTTTACGAGTCTTTAGTGCCAATGAATTTCAGAAATATTCTAACAGGCAGGACTCTTTTATGTAAATCTTATGAGAATAAAGTTATTCTAAACCTAACAGGCAGGACTCAATGAGCCTGTTGTTGTATTTCAAGTATGAAGAATATAATACAAGAAGTTACGCAAAATTATGCCTGGAGTTTCACTCGCGTAAGATTTTACACAAAATTATTAATAAATTATCTTTACACATATAAATTTAATTTTATAACTTTAAGTAAAATTCAAGGAATACCATACCTAAATTCAATATAAGTCTCCAGTCTGCGGCTTTTCGGCGAGCCAAGCTGAACCGGTGCCAAGAATGACCATGACTACTTTTTCCTAAGTAGCAACTAACAGCCGCAGGTGGCCGTTATAGTGTCATCCCCGAGAACCACTTTACTTTGACTTAGGTTACAGTGCAAAGCATGGTTGGTAGTTCTATCAAATAGATGTTGTTATGTGTAAGCATGCCAGTTACTGTTTGCTGAGAACTTAGATATTCGAATTACAGCTTAGGCTGGTATTAATAATTGTTTCTTGTTATAACCTTTGAAAGGCTTGTAAACTTGGGATTTTTTTTGTAGGCTAGGGCTAGCAAAGTGCAAGCCGCAAAGTAACTTTAGCTTTTGTGCCCAAATTAAGAATCTTTAATTCCTATCTATAAGTTATTTACTTCACATTTATGACAACAAAATAGCAAGACTGTCCCCATTCCCGCCGGGAAACAAAAACGTTCGTTAATAAATAATCGGAAAGATATAGAACAAAGAAACGCGAGCGACAAACGAGGGAGACTATAATTAATTAAATTAAGACCGAATAAAGTTTGCTGCCTCTTCTTTTTATCTCGACGTGGTAACCCAGTCTGCTAAACGATTTTATAGAGCTGTATGAAACATTTTTTTTTTCTTGTTGGAAAGATTTTGTAGTGATTTTGTTCTCGAATCTAATGTAAATTCATTTTTCTTTCAATACAGGTAGAATACGATATCTTCCTTTTATAATACCTACACGTTTTCATAAATACTAAGCACTAATAAACAAATTAAATGATGTTGAATCTCGCTCGAAAAAGTGCTGTGTAAAAAATAGCGGTTTTTTTAACATATCATAAATTCATCCAAATATACAATACAAATAATTCCTAAAATATTCTTGTCAACCAATTTAAAAAGAATAATTCTTAGAATTCCTGTCAAGAATACTCTAATAAAAGCCTTAGCTATAAATTTCTTCATTACAAATTCATGTCACTACCGCGACCTTTTCTCTTGCCGTCACGTACGGCACACGCGAAATTCAACACTTTTCATTTGCCAAAATATCCTTATAGTGGGTATTATCGACACAAAATGTAGTTTAACCACGGAGAAATGAGCGGCGATGGTAGGACGGTTAATATATCCGACTAAAAAACCGTGATGCACAGTTTAATTATATTTCACGTGAATTATGTAGTTTTAGTTGTCACCCGATGCCCTTGCGGTGAGCACAAGCACATTTAGGCAACTTAATGTGCAATTATGATTATTATTTTATTCGTTTCCGCACCTAAAAGTTAAAAACAGGAACGTATTACGTACCTTGTCGTTGTCTCCCTGTCTGTTCGTCCGTGTGTCATCAGGCTGAATCTCATAAACCGTGATAGCTAGAATGCTGAAATTTTCACAAATTATGTTTCCGTTGCCGCTTTATAAATAAATATTAAAATCAAAAAATATTAAGAGGTCTTTACATTAAACGAGGTTCTTTTTTCGTAATTTTTTTGCCCATTAATACTTAATAACAGTATCTATAAGTTAAATGCTTAAAATTTTAAAAGAATATCTAGTTGCATATACCTGTCGAAGTGGTCAGGTTTTACTTATGGTACGCGAATTTCATAGAAATTTGAAATAAATTAAATGTTTATAATTTTTAGAAATCTGATATGGATAAGAGTTTAATTTCACATTATTATTCATAAAAACCATAATTTAAGTTAATGTTATTTTAATTTGTGGTGGTTATTAAACACACGGTTTCAATATTAACTTAGGTCTAAAATATTTGTCTTTGTCTAATTTCAGTATAATCACTCCGAGGCTAGTTATTATATTTCTAGATATTTACACAACTACCCACACTTAAGCACTTATACAAATGTTCCAACTACACAAATATACAAACGTTAACAAATAACACACATATGATAAAATTTATTTTAAGGATAGACAGGATGTTAAGGCTACATTTATTGATGGTTTAGTGTTAGATTTTAGATTCAAGTTAAGAAACCTTTCCTTTATTTAACTATTACAACCTAGTGGGGAAAAATGTTACATTTTTTTTCTTCGCGACCACACAACCATGGAAACTTGTAGGTACTATTATTTTGCTTACTACGTTAGTCTCATTTACGACGTCGACGTTGGCAAAGAGACGTAGTGATACCGAACATTGTAACCACAGACAAAAAAAACAATGAATTAAACCCAGGGTCCTAGTAAGGCAAACTGGAGAGTTGGCCATTGCGCCGTACATACATACATACATACATATGGTCACGTCTATATCTCTTGTGGGCTAGACAGAGCCAACATTCTTGAAAAGACTGAATGGCCACGTTCAGCTATTTGGCTTAATGATAGAATTGAGATTCAAATAGGTAGCAATAGGTTGCTAGCCCATCGCCTAAAAAAGAATCCCAAGTTTGTAAGCCTATCCCTTAGTCGTCTTTTACGACATCCATGGGAAAGAGATGGAGTGGTCCTATTCTTTTTTGTATTGGTGCCGGGAACCACACGGCACATTGCACCGTGAAGGTTGCATTTTGTCTACTGTAAGTAAATATCAAGTAAACAATCACAAAACCATCTAGTAATTGAAGTACATCCGTCATCTAGTTTGCTTTGCACACAAAATTAGATGCTAATAGCAATTAGGGATGCAAAACAATAGAATCCTGTTCGTTGCGATTCCCGTGGGAACACTAATTCGCATACGATATGCTAATACTTGGGTTAGTCAAGCAAATAATGTAGATCATTTCTCTAACTCCGTAGTATGTAACTGTGCTCTTTATACATCAACTCTCTCAGTACTGTGCTTCCTTACGCTATCTTAGACACTAACATGCTTAATACTAATTTCAGCTTTCTATACCCAGTAATTTCAACGCTAGTGTCAAGTAGATGCGATACGTTCTCTGTCAGCCAGTTGCTTATTAACTCAATAAATTTTGAATTTAAATGAGTCCAGTTAATTTATAATATTTTATAAAGTTGTTTCATTTCGCCTAGATTTTCATTTTGCCTAGACGTACCTTGATCGCCTAGACGAACATACCTTGATCTTAAAGGATAGGTCAAGAGTACCGGAAACCGACGAGCTTGCATGAAGATAGTTATGTTTTGTATGAGTTATGAATGTGGTTGAAGCGAAAGAAATATGCAAGGATCGTGGCAAGTGGAAAGATGTGGTCTCTGCTTACCCCTCCGGGAAAGAGGCGTGATTTATGTATGTATGTTTTTAATTTCTAGGGCTAGTTTACCGGATTTCCTAAATAGCAACTTAGCGAAAGTCATATAAACTTGGCAATCTTCTTATAGGCGAAGAGCTCAATTCTATCATTCAGCCATACAGCTGACCATGCCCTTACAGTATTTTCAAGACTGTTGACTCTATCTATTCCGCTGGGTACATCGTATTTTTAAGTTCTAGTTTCCCTTATCACTTCATGGCCACTTTAGGCAAGTGCTTCCACCTAGTTTAAAACAACGTTCACTCGCTCCCGATTAGACGATATACACCTATAACTCGTAATAGATGTCCAAAACTTCCCCTGGCGGAACAATATCGTAAATGAGATAAGCGTGTGTATTTATGGTGCCTCTCTGTGCAAAAACCTTAGTTAGGGAAAATGCCCCGAGCGCGGTCGCATTTGTTATCCCCTATGAGCAACGCGATATATCGTATAGCAATATACACAATCATTAATTCTACTGAACATCGATTGTGGGGAAAGATTCAGGTCATTTGTATGCAGGGGCCTAGATTAGGTATGTGTCTTATGTTATACCAAAGCGTTTATTCTCGTAAAAAGTATATTTTAATAAAGCGATGAAAGGTACGGTGGTAGGTAATGTGAAAAACTTTAAGACGGATTTCTTGCTGTGAATTGAGTCCCATAAACAACGGATTTCATACGGCCTACAGACTTCATGAGGTTTATGTGATTCCTCTTAAAAAAACAAAATGGATGTGAGACATCTCTATTGAATTTGAATTATATATTTTTAAAGGAATCCTGACTGCGTTCCTGAATTGGGTTATTCAGGTTTCACACGCAAGCGACTTCTATCTAAACTCCGCACCCTTTTCAGAGAAACCTAACCCATATTGTATCATGGTAGTAACATGGAAAAGTTTTGTCTTATTCTAAAGTGCATAAGTGCCACCACGACACGGTACAATGTTCCTTCAAAGGATAAAAAAGGTGGTTTGTATAAAAGCATAGCGGAGCCAAAGGAATGCAATCTGCGGCGGAATGCCTCCCCTACTATTAAATTTTAGCTTCATGTCTGCACAGTAGTGAAAATGACAAGTCAAAGTGCGATGATTCCTTTAAATATAATTTTAACAACACAGGGAAAAACAAAACAATCGGTGCATTTTTTGTTAAAAAAAATCACAATACTTACTTTATTGAACAATTTAAAATATAGGTAAGTTAATAAATATGCCGTGTGGTTCTCGGATTCTCAGAATAGGACTACTCCATATCTTTCCCATGGATATTACGGCAAAGGCGATAAAGGAATGGCTTATAAACTTGGGATTCTCCTTGTAGGCGATGGGCTAGCAACCTATCGGCACTATTTGAATTTCATTTCCATCAGCTGTAAGCGAGTCTTTTTAAGAATATAGCCGTGATTATATGTATGTAATATACATATTTTCACAAAAAAAACATAGGTAAGTAACAATTAATATCACATTAAAACATATGTCTTAAGCTTCAAGATTCCATGAGTTTCAATAATATACATAAGTAAGCAAACATGAACATGATAAAATGTAAAACAATATAATAAAACAAGTTTAACCTTAGCTTATGTAACCAAGCAACAACCAACAGTAGAACATCATCATTTAAACTCACCGTTCATATCGTTATCACGGGATAATCTTCACTTGGCGTCATTTTGACGTGCATGCTTGAAGAGATTAAATCACCCACAAGCTATCTTATAATTAAATCCTTTTATTTATTTACTTTCTCTATTTATACTGACAAGGATAATAAGAAGCTTTTTATATTGCTTTAGCTAGGGCCCGCGGCTACGCCTGCGTGAAAATTACATGATGTAAGTATATTCTTTTCCGTACTCTGTAATATTTGTATGCAATGTTTGACAATTTATGTTAAGTGGTTTACCAGTAAACGTTACAAACTTTTGTACATACATACATACATACATAAAATCACGCCTCTTTCCCGGAGGGGTAGGCAGAGACTACCTCTTTCCACTTGCCACGATCTCTGCATACTTCTTTCGCTTCGTCCACATTCATAACTCTCTTCATACAAGCTCGGCGGTTTCGGGTACTTTTGACCCTTTACCAGGACGTCCTTAATTTGATCAAGATACGTAAACTTTTGTATTTTCTATAATCCAAATCAAAAGGCAATATAGATTTTTTGATGATTTAGGATAATGCCAAATGATTGTAACAAATATTAAGTGCGTATCTGTATTATTAATCTTCTTTTATTCACCAGTCCCAGTTTCAGTCCAGCCCAGTGAGTCAGATTTTTATACGAAGCAACTCCTATCTTCCGCAACCTTTGCAGGTAAACCTAACTCGTATTGGATCGATCATGGTTACGTTAGTTTCCTAAATGTGCAGGTTTCCTCACGATGTTATTCTTCAGCGTAAGAGCATCAGTTAGTATATTATTAAGTTTGTAAACGTTGACTTTGCATTTAGTTCACCTGCAATACTAATAAATAAATTATTTTGTCATAGGATTACATATTTTATTACTACATAAAAAAATATGGAGGCTTTGTGTAAAATAGTGAATGCTTACTATCACCGCATTCACTTTGATCACAAGATAAACACATTAAAGCAATGCGTTAATAACTATGATTATTACACCGGAAGAGACGCAGAGGGCGCCAGCCGACCAAGGCAGCCCCATTTCCCCTATTTGCAATGCAAAAGTACCTCTACTCATTCGTCTGTCTATCACTCCTTCCCTTTCGTACGAAACGACAATCCGTAAATCTATCCTGCTCTAGAGTTTTTACTCCTAACATTTCGTTGTTGCAATTGACATTTATGACACTAGAACTGGATTAACCAATTATTTTTCAGTAATCAGGTGCCAACTACATAACAGATTAAAAAAAAAAACAATTATTTTTCCTCCTAGAGTTAATCGGTTACATCTGCCAACGCGCAGATAAAAGAGAAGCCTGGAGAAGGACTTGATTGTGCTGGTTTCCTGAGAATATTTTTTCTCACCGTCAAAGCATCGACTTGCTTTAAAACTAATGAATATTACTCAGATGTAGTTACAGGAATAGAAATGGGTATGTTAAGATGGTTCGGTCATGTGGAGAGGATGAATTAAAGCAGGTTGACTAAACAGATATACAAGGAGAGTGTGGAGGAAAAGGTCGGAGTGGGAAGATCTAGACGAACGTATGTTAATCAAATTAAGGACGTCTTGGTAAAGGGTCAGGTCAAAAGTACCCGAAACCGCCGAGCTTGCATAAAGAAAGTTATGAATGTGGATGAAGTGAAGGAAGTATGCAGAGATCGTGGCAAGTCTAAAGAGGTAGTCTCTGCCTACCCCTCCGAGAAAGAGGCGTGATTTTATGTACTTATATATGTATGTAACATTACTCAGAAAAAAGACATTGCGGTTGGACTGTGCATCGAGCTTATTTCAGTCGGGTACAATATCCAATCCATTATACCAACGTTGTTATAATAACTTATATTGATTATTTCTAGCAATTTTTAAAACAAACCATTTATTACTTAATTTGATCGTAATTATTAAACTAGTTTCATGTCTAGTATTCAAGAAATAAAAGTCATTGCTCCCTAGACATTTTCTTGTAAGCGATGCGTAGAAATTCAGACGGACACTCGCGCAGTTTATTTCAAAAGGATTAGCCATAAATAGTTCTTCCTCATTACATTTTCATGAAGGTACCCTCCAGTTCTGAATTTATGCCGAGAAAAGTTTGAGTTTTACTGAATAAAAGATATCTATTTGGCAGTAATACTGGAGCAGTGCCAGGCGACGTTTTATGCTCGGCTTGTGTGACGTGTGAATACGAGTGTTTGAAGTTTCTATGCCATTATAAACCTAGTTTTGAAGTCATATTTTATACTTTGAAACCGTTCCTTTATTTACTTTGTGAATAAAGTTATTGTCTAATGAACATACAATATGTTCATCACGGTTTATTTTGAAAGCGATTTGCTCAAAAATGGGCAACGAGCGAATATCTCGGCATTAACAAATTGAAATTCAATTATATTTTAAAAATAATATTAAGTAATTTTGAAGAAATCAAACGAAAAGATGAAAATGTTTTTATTTACTATTGTAAAAAAAATTTGCTAGCTTAAATTTCTTAGGGTTACAAGATAAATCATAAGGCCTATTTTACTTGGCCAAGCGACAGACCCCAATCCAATTTTGAATTATTATCTTGTGATAATTCTCAGATATCTGAATCTAGGCTGAAATCCTGTCAGCTAACTTGTTATGAATAAGCATAGTTGCTTGACTGCTATGTAAGTCCGACAGTGAAATATTAATAAAGCTGATCAAACAATATCATAGCTAACGATAACATTTCTACCAGACATTTCCTGACTCCTACTTGTAAACTTATATCCATATTAATCCTATCCTACTAATATTTCAAACGCGAAACTTTCACGCAAATCTACTGGACTAATTTTGATGAAATTTGAGGTACACGGATGGAAAGCAAAGGGGTTTTTTTTCTGGAAATTCCCACAGTAGCGAAGCCCAGCGCAAAAGCTAGTTAATGGCAATTATGCCCAGACCGAGCGTACATCCGAAAAAATCTAGCTTTATTGCTAATTTTGCATCCGAAAATCAGCATTCAAAAAGTCATCAAGTATTCATTCACATTCAAATAACAAAAGGAAGTCGAGTGGCAAAAGCGATTGTTTTAAAGGGACAACCACTTGATGCCCTTTAGTTGAGGACATGCAAATTGATATCACTTCAACGATTCGCTGGCAGAGCAGGGGTGCTTTTGACCAATAAAAAATACATACATACATACATATGGTCACGTCTATATCCCTTGCGGGGTAGACAGAGCCAACAGTCTTGAAAAGACTGAATGGCCACGTTCAGCTATTTGGCTTAATGATAGAATTGAGATTCAAATAGTGACAGGTTGCTAGCCCATCGCCTGAAAAAGAATCCCAAGTTTGCAAGCCTATCCCTTAGTCGCCTTTTACGACATCCATGGGAAAGAGATGGAGTGGTCCTATTCTTTTTTGTATTGGTGCCGGCAACCACACGGCACCAATAAAAAATACTTTCATATAATCATATCTTTCTCGAAAAGACTGAAAGCATTTAACACTGGAATTGAGATTCCAATAGTGAAACTCAATCGGCTAAACAAAGAATCCCTAGTTATTAGCCTTTAATTGATTGATTTTTACAATCTGCATGGAAGGAAAAGCAACTGGCACAAACTATGATTTGTCAACGCCACAAACCAGCATATAAGCTAAGAAAATTGTACTGTATTTTATTTACCAATTCAATATCAATTCATGTTCGCAGAAATAATTTGGAATGATAAACACAAGAATCAATAGTACATAGGTTCTGATTATTTCTAAAGAAGTTTCTTCTAGCGGACCCTAGACAGGAGACATAATGAAAAGGGTGACAAGCGTGTACTCCATAATTTTTTTTACAAACATACATAAGTAATATTACAAAATAAATATTCCTAACAATTTGCAAATCATCATAGAATTATTAATAACAAAATATCCTCATATTTTCTTTGCAAAATCTTTAATACGATGTAATGCAAATTTTCGGTTGTTAACCATAGTCACGAGCCCCGACCGCTGCACACATTTTGTACGATTTATAATCGCTTGCAACGACGACAAACCCATCCCAAGTTAATGAATTAACCGGCCGGGTACAAAATATAGTTAAAACAAAAATTGACGGCCTCTGTGGCTCAGCGGTAGTACGCTTGTCTGTGACACCGGAGGTCCCGGGTTCGAATCCCGGTCAAGGCATGATGAGAAAAGAACTTTTTCTGATTGTCCTGGGTCTTGGATGTTTATCTATATAAGTATTTATTATAAAATATAGTATCGTTGAGTTAGTATCTCGTAACACAAGTTTCGAACTTACTTCGAGGCTAACTCAATCAGTGTAATTTGTCCCATATATATATATAAACAACTTATTCCTTTCACTCTAACAAACATATCCTTTCGTCAAAAACTCGGAATGTGGATGACGAGATTAATTTACAGATTGTGAAAAATTCCTACACTCGCATGATTTTGAGTTTATTTTTTGTAATCCATTACACCAGTCTCCTCTAAGAAGTGAACGTTATGCAGCCTTTATATTTTGTGATTCGAGGCGGAGGCAAATTTTACCGAGGGCTTATTAACGACATAATGCTGATGGAATTTCGTTGTCACCAGCCATGACCGCTTTGCCAACTACTACATCCAATACTCGCGTGAACTTGCAAATTTCCATATTAAATTAATGACTTTGCATAATTTTAGCTTTGTAAAATAAACAGTTTTTCAAAGCCACTACAAAACATGTGACGACAATATTAATAAAACCTAGTTTAATAAATTGTCATCTCACAATTTTTCATGACCGGGTTTTGCTATATCTACAAAAATCTTAATAATTGTCACGGAAGCTATCATTTATCAGGACCAACAACGTAACAGTTGTTGAATTAGGGGACGGAACAAACCTCACCAAATAAAACCACTAACTTAAACTACTCAAAATCAAACATAATAGAGTAATTGCTAACTAATGAAAATTTGCTTGTTCAGTTGGCAATAACATCGTTAAAGCCTAAAGTCTAGCTTTGCAAATTATAGCGCGAAATAATTCGTAAATTAGGCCAAGCTTGTGCCATTAATAAATTAAAAACGCTAGTTGCATTCCGCGCTGGCGATAACATTATTAACTCTACTGAAAAATATAGTGAAGCTTGAAATTTCACGTTAGAAAGGTTCTGTACACTGAGATGTGTGAGTGATAAGACTTTCAGATTTTTGTAGTCTCACACTTCCTTCCTTTGCACGTGAAGGGTCAGCGACCCGGGGTTAGCTTATGATAACAATAAGTGACACAACGAGAAAAGTCTAATCATGCAACTTCACTTGCTTCGGTGGGAATTTTTTTAATCCTTACCATAAGCCACCCCTCTCTACACCTCTTCATCTGCAAATGTTTTATGTAGTTCAAATAAAAGCAGAATAGTTAAAAAAATGACAAAGCATTACATAGTAATAAAACCCAGATTTTTTAAATGGTCTAAAGAATTTTTTGGACTTGAACGCCGGTCCCTGAAAATGTATTTCGGAAGTGGGTAGCTGAGCCAAAAAACATTACCGGAATACGACCGAATACAGCTTTGTAAATATCGTCGCGGAGAAGTTAAATTGTATCTCATTGTTGTCCGACATTAACTACAGATTATAAATCTCTTTCAGTGCCCTGCACCCGGTATTGCAATAGATAGACGGAATCACATTGGTCGATGGCGAGTACATCGGGCGAGTAATAAGTAGAATAGGGGAGTGCGTGGCAAATGAAAAGTATCTTTAAGTCTTATTACGTGTGTCTGAATTTTAAATTTGCGCAATTAATCCTAACCATCCAGAATTCAAACGTTTCCTGGATCAGGTAATTTTTGTTTTTATATTTAAAAAATATGAATGAATATCATAAAATTAAAACAGTAAGAAAAGTAAAAATCAAAAACTATTTAGTAAATACGTTTAATTTCTTTAATACGTATTTTTATTCAAAAGTATGTAAATTACTTGCCGGTTACAAAAATTTTATTTTGTAAAAAAACAAAAACAAATAAAATATTGTTTTATTTGAAACTCTGGCAGAATAAGTTTAAAAACGGGTTCAGATTAAGCAGAATTAACTGGCATCTTAACTGGCCATTATCAGCTGTATCAATGTGAATAAGCCGTACATGCGATTCTGCAAACTCATTTACAAATTTTCACAGACTAGCGGGCTGTGTTAGCGTGGCTAACATTTGTTTCAGTGATAAATATTGTACCGAAGAATTTGAGTACTCTTTGTTATCTAATATTTGGGGCAGTGGAGGGGGGTATAGGAGTTTATATTATGTTAAATTATGAGATTTGGTATCCAAGTATCTTACGAGCATTCGATAACGAACCTTAATGTATTGTTCAAAATGTATGTATTTATCCATTGCCTCAAATTAATATGATTGTATGAATTGCTAAGTTACATTTAATGCAGAAATTCAGGGCAATGCAAAAGTTGCAATGATAAATTCAGGGATAAGTCAAAAACAGTAAACTGAAAATTTCATAAAAATTACTCAAATAAATACCTTGAAACAAAGATTTGTTTGAACGAACAAGAGTGGCATTCGGTTTCACTCTATTTTCCTTTAAAGTTCTTTATCTAAAATTCTACAGCAAATTGTCCCAGACCACACAATATGAAAACAGAAAACGAATGGAGTCATCGCTGTAATTATTTATTTTTTATTACACATTGCGCATTGTTTTGTTCGTGTTTAAGCCTCGGAATAAGCCCGCGCTATTACCACTAGCGTTGTCCACTACCCCTATTGTTCTACTTTCAAACTGGGATTTCCAATCACAATGGAGGCGATATATTGTGGTGATATTAATATGGTCGTCATTAAAATCATAATAAGAATTACACAGCACTTCAATATCAACTTTCTTTATCCTATCTTATCATGCCGTAATCTCGATTACTTTTATTCTGCCACAAGTTCAATAATAATGTACTAAAAATCCGCTAAAACACTGCTACCTTATAATACGTGAAGTATCATTAATCTAGTGAGATTGTTAAACTTAACGTTAATTTTTTTTTTCAAATCGAATAGAATTTTACTCTTTGGGACCCTAAAACTAGTTTCAACAATAGTATTACTTAAAGAATAAACCAAGAAAAAATCTTTATTAACACATGAAACAAAAATAAACATAACCACAACGAGAAAATTCATTAAAATCCCTTATAACACGCACCGCTGAATGAAACTTGATAAATTTTCCCCTATAATGGAAAACGTAATAAGAAATCGTAATTTATTTCTTATTGAAATGAGGATAATAGAGGCAGGCTCCCTAAGAAGTGGCCAAATTGTTCGGAAGCGGGGTCCCAGCCACGAATATTAACATTATAATCCAATTTGTGGGTTCAACCGAGTTGGAACTCATTACAACAACAATGCAGGGAGACTGTCCCTGCATTGTTGCAGTCGACATTAGATCTCTTATAAGTTATAGACTACACACGAACAAGTTAATTTTCCATAAAAACATTTCTAAGAAGTCAAAATTCTCAACAAAAAGTCTAAATTGAAAGGCTTGTTGATAAAACTGCATATTCCGTCACTAACATCAGCGGGTTATTCACGAGACATTTGTCTTATTTTTTTCTTCTTATTCTCTGTCTCTCTTTAAGGGATATAGTTAGAAGATAATATATGTCTTGTCAACGTTCGTGAATGCCACCAGGGCACAGTGATCAAAAGTTCAAAATTGTCAAACAATTATTTTCTTCTTTAATCTATTAAACGTATGGATAATAGAGTTCGTACTGAGCTTTTCTAAGAAGTGGCCTAATATCATTCGTGTGTATGAGGGCTTACAACAAATTATTTTCCTCGTAGAAACCCGGTTATTAGACAATATAGAAATGCCTTACTAACTTGAATGATCTGTCATCGTTTTGTATTGCAAGCTGTTGTCAACATGAAATAATAACGAACTATGATGATGTCACAATCGTCCACAATCATCTGCATTATTTCTTTTGTTAGTCTTTGTTAGTCCTATGGTTTTACTATATCTTATATAAGTCTGTGGTCTGTGAGTCAGCAAACCCGACAATGTCTAATTCAAATGTCTAAAATGCATTTTATATCACATCACCGTCAAATAAGCAGCTTTAATTCGCTCGGGAAATGCCTAACAAGATTTTCCACCATCACATTACTGTCAAATGTAAATTGAATAAGTCTGACGAAAATTAATATTGAACTAAAAATTGCTTCGCTTCATTTCTTTAGCGCAGTAAGTTTATGATATTAAATTGATTTTGTTTCATTTAAGTCAAAAGGGGAGATAAACATAGACTTTTATTGATGGAACATTTAATTTGAAATTTAATTTTTATGAGTTAACTTGTCGCTAGATAAGATATATAGTCACGGAAAACTATTTCCACTTAGAATACACACAAAAAATTTGCTATAAACATTAATGTCCTATTTTGCAGACTAATGTGCAGTTTGGTGTAGGAAATGCTTCGTAAATGTTTGAGTACTACATTCAAATTACAGGGTCGCATACAAACGATGTTATATATATGCCATTTCTGTTGTCTCGTCAAATTAAGCGCAGTGCATAATTGATAAATTTCGGAGCTCTGAGTTGAACCTAAAGAAAGTACAGAATATAACTCTAAACAATTTGTTTTTACTACTTATCACTTAATTAGCCATTTTAAGTCCATCTAAACTACTTCATCTGATTTGTTTTTGGCCATTTTCTAAAATATTTAATTTTATACGTTGTCCCTGTATAATAAATAAAAACAAAATACATCCTAAGACTGGACTACTCATTAGCTTAGTCGCGTTTTTATTTATTAAGGTATGGAGATCATACATTAATTCATAAATTACCATAACTATAAAAATTATAGGTAGATTATAATGTTTTATCTGATAGAATTGATTATTAATTTCAAAGTTACACTTCTTGAATTTCGTTATTTTCTGCCTCGAGGTAATGGATCGTGTTCTCGTCAGGTGCTACACAGTATGATACTGATTAGGGACAAACCAGTAGTGCTTTCAGTCGCAACCTGCAATATTCTTTAGACAAGCTCCAGTTTTTAGAGCCGTGAATAAAAGAAAGAGAAGAACCAATTATTTTCAACTAGCTTTCACCCGCGGCTCCGCTCCAGGGAAAAGTACCATATGTCCTTCTGCAGTCTGATCCGGTAAGATCGGTTCGGCGAAAAACGGACAAACAAACACACAACGCTCTTCATATTTATAATATTAGTTTGTAAGTGTGCAAATCAGGAAGAGAGATAAACTAGATAAAAGAATGCAAAAAAGTGTAAATTATCTTTTAATCTTTATTAACCCCATACTTTTTTCCTGGAAGTTGTGAATTGCGCTGTAGCAAAAGCGATTATTCGTGCTCGACCGTCACCATAGGAAGCTCTTCTGCCAAACTAGGTGATATGCCTAGGAAATCGCAGCTCCGACGATGTTGAGTCGAGGTTGTATTTATGCTGTGAAAATTTGTGGCTGGTGGCGTGTGACCTTTTAAGAGCCCCTCTGAGACCCTCTCTGAGACTGGAGGTCTAAAGTCTTGGTCTTGCTGACCTAACCTAACCTGTGCGTTTTCTGAAGATTGCAAGTGCCAGTTGTCTTCTCGTGAGTCGGTAGTTGAATAACCGACGGTAAGAAAAAGTGAAGCATGCAAATTAAACAACGAATGAAGAAATGCAAATGCAAAGAAACAAAAAAAAATATATTTTCACTTGTAATTTCCCTGCAATTTTAAGTGGATTACAATGTTAATTTTATTGATGCGCGGCCACCCCTGAGACTCGGCGGGCGACATTAGTATGCTGGTGATGAGGAAAGATAAACTTGTTGACAAAATGTTATTCTATGTGGTTTTTAAATGCACGAAACCCTAGTATATTAGTGGTTGCGAGTGCTTTTTAACATTTGTTTTCTTTTATGAACGTTTCACTCTACCTGGCCGACAATAGTTATCTCTTAAATATAAAAAGAAGATGGTCTATTTGTTTGTTTGTAATATCTTTATTGCATAAAAATTTACACAGTTACAAGAAAATAGTACATAGTTATAAAAGAAACAAATCACTTGCTATATGTTATGGTAGTTGAAATCTATATGTTATGGTAGTGACTATTTAAAACACACAAAACAGCCTTTAACATACAACAATATTTTTTTCATTTTATGTAAGTATAGGTTCCTTTTCCGAAAAATATGATGGATAAGCATTAAAGAAACAGAAAAACTGTTGATTATCCAATTCTTAATTTAATTTTATTTCTTACGGACTACATAACCATAGTTATAGTAAAATTCACTCCCATAGCTTTTAGGAGCTTTACCATTCGCAGCCAAGTTTCACTCGGAAGCCCTTACTGATCCAACGCTGAAAGCTTAAAACACGCCTGCATTTTTCTCTATACTTTTTAAAACAATGTGAAGCTCAAAAACGCCCTTTGTTTTTCTTTCCACAGAAAGACTGCTTATTTTGAACCAAAAATAGACTAATAGCTTTGTACGTATTTTGGGGGAGATTTCCTTGACATAAGTCGAATTCTACACGGAATAATTAGCTAGTCTTCATTTCATTGTAACTGTTGATTTCAAAGTACTTGTTTTACACATGAAACTTAAGCCTTTTGTCTTAAAGATATTAATCTGTCTGCCCAGTAAGGTTTGAAGACGTAAAGTAAGTATGTATGAAAACGTTTTTACACAGGTAGGCAGAAGCTGCAGATTTCCATTTCCATTCTTACAGATTTCTCTTGCGCTTAGACAGACTTCCCGATGAGTTATACTTATTACATTTCTTTTAAAAGAAACTTATCAACGTGCCTACATCATCATAACTACTCCACGAATAGACCGATCTCGGGGTGATAAATAAATTGAAAAAGATACTTTAACAATGTAGTCTTAAAGTTATTGCAGTTAGGATATGCATAAAATTCAGGTTTTTAATTAAATGGTCGTCCCTCTTCACCTATGCTTTTTCTCAAGTTAAAATTGTAGCCTGTGTCATTTTGATATTTCATCTATTTTCCTGTAAAGTATATTTTTCGTGAATGATTTACAACATAACATACAAACTTTCTTATTTAAGCCTAATGGTCATTATTTTCACATGATTTTTGATTTACTTCGTGTGCCGAATAATCAAACTCTAGCTTCAAAGAAAACATACATTTTCCTATATTAATTTTTATTAGCATAGTAGATTGCAAAAACAGTTTATATGTATAGCACAATCAACTCCCCTGCACGTCATTAGGGGAGTGGTACTCGTAAACCAGTCGTAATGGTTTTATCTGGGACTGTAAAATTTATTTACACGTCTAGTATATTATCAAGTCTCCGTTCCGTAATGTGCATTACTAGTCATTTATTTTTTAAAACGCAAATGAACTTAGGTGTACATACTTATAGTTAATAATGAATGTACCTTGACCAAAGGGACGTTCCGGTAAAGTCAGGTCAAAAGTACGAGTGCCCTGTTTTTTCTGAACTTGTACAAACAAAATGTGAAGATAAGGTAAACTTCAATTTGTATTATTCATTAACGTTTTTTTTTGTTTTATAACACATAAATACATTAATAATTAATATTTCTCAATTCTCAAACAAAACAATTTCACTAAAGTAAATAAACTTTCAGCTTAATTGTACAGGAATCAATTTTAAAACAATAAAGCCATTCACCACCCAATTATTGAGCAATACGAACGTTAATTAATGTTTTCTCTCTTAATTCTGATGTGGCAATACACTGTTTCTTTATAAACCGCGATTTTAATTAACAGTGTAACCCAATTAACTGGATTTCCTATCTCGAATTGAGGGCATATAATTTAAGGATATTAATATTGTCTTCCTTTGGCTTGTTCTCGCTTGAACTTTTACGTATTTGATTGAGGCAAGTATTCGTAATTTAATATATCTTCAAAGTTCGTTTCTATGTTATTATTTCTATAATTGTTGACGTACCTCATCTATACTAATATTATAAAGCTGAAGAGTTTGTTTTGTTTGTTTGTTTGTTTAAACGCGCTAATCTCAGAAACTACTGAACCGATTTGAATAATTCTTTCACTGTTAGATAGTCTATTTATCGAGGAAGGCTAATGGCTACATTTTATTTTTTTGCCCAGATTTCCTACGGGAAACGTCAACAATGCAGGTGAAAGTTGAATGAGTCGGCCATCTGCGAGCTTTCCACGCGAACGCTGCGCAAACCAACAAAGATATAGTAAAACAATGTACTAAAGATGTGTAGTACTCATTTTTTGCCACAAAAAAGTCCGCGAGAGCATATATCTATCTCTTAAGGTTTACTTACAATAACCACTTTTATGTTCATTTTTTAAGATTATTTTTTCATTATAAACATAAGTTATTTTGAAACCAATTTTCTTTAATTCAGTATTAATCCTTATCCAAATAAATATGTTTATTACTATCGGCTTTTCATGTAGACTAAAATTGCCATTTACAATATAGAAATCAGACGAATAGGTTTTGAGATATAGTCGTTATAAGCAATTTGCAGCGAAACATTTAATACGGCGAACCAGCGTTCTTTCTAATACGCGTGACCGCCTGACCGCTGATTATGTCTATCTTTTAACATTGTTGTTGATTATGAGTATTTAATTGTAAACACAACTGTCTTTGATATCACTTAATTTCAATGAACATCTTAGAAGATATTACTATTTTAAAGTAAAGTAAAGTATCAGCCTGTAAGATCCCACTACTGGGCAAAGGCCTCTCATCTCACTATATACGGTCTCCGTTCCGTCGCGGGTAATGATGTGGGCCAAATCGTCGCCAAGTCGCATAACAATTAGCAGCTATAATAGATAAAGCCGAGGAGGATGTTTGCAAAAATAAATATGATGCCCAAAATAACTATTCCACGCGGACGAAGTCGCGGGCACAGCTAGTAGTTACTAAATATTAAATCGACTTTATTTTGCCCGCAGCTTCGATTTCATAGTCCTCTCATTTCACGAGAATCTAACGTGCCAAATTTCAGTTTCCTAATAGTTTCGACGGATGGACTTCCAAGTTTTCTATAATCGAAATACGCAAAATAGTCTTATTAAACTTCATATAACGATACGATCCGAATCAAACTGAAGGAAGCATTACAGTCCTTTTCCCAATAAACCACCATATTTCAGTGTGCAGGCTGCATCGCCCTGATGGTCCCACAGCTGCTATAACGACTTTCATTGTGAAATAAATCTTCCCACCCCGAAAGCCTCCTTTCCGGGTGAGGATAAAAGGTCTTTATTTTTTCTCGTCACAGCCCCTTTATGGCGCTGTGTTTTGATTGGTTGGATTTCATAGCGAGTTGATGGCTGTATGATGGTGTCCTGGCATCCGATTTTTTTTATGAAGTTGATATGTAATTGTAAAATTAATTATGAAGATGTAGTGTGTAGTGTTAAGAGAGTGAAATCGTGTCATTAGAGTTTTCGAAAGAGAATGTTAAATTCAGTCGTTATATTGGCTAAATAGTGATCGATGTTTTTGATTCTATGAATATATTGAATATGATTTTTTCATAGAAAAGAACTACATAAAATATTTTTAATTGGATTATATTTATTGAGCCAGCCATTTTTCAGACAACAATATGAATTGAAACTCTATGTACTGCTTGAAAATAAAACGCGAAATTCCAAGTACATGCGACCGCACGGAAAAATGGAATGTTTTATCAATCGGGAGCCACGCTGAGGGTCAATCAAGCGGAACCGACACACGAATTTGGCACAGACAAATAAATTAAAAGCCAATAGAGCGAGCATGTCCGCCAATAGGAGTGTTTCGAAAAATTGGAATGGCCGACGCAAAAGGCTACCAAAATTTATGCTACAATCCCGTTCCCTTACAGAGACCATTAAAACTGTCCGTCCGTCCGTTTTCAGATTTAAGCCAAACGGTTTGCCGTCACGAATCTAAAAAACATTTATCACTTTCGTTTTTCCGCCTACCAGACAAGCGTTCCAGGACGGTTCATGCCTCGTTGTTTAGGGCACACGCAACTGCACATCAAGATTAACGAGTATACCGTGTGGTTCCCGGAACTTAAGAAAAGAACCACTCCATATCTTTTCCATGGATGAGGTAAAAGGCGATAAAGGGAATATTAAATTAGTGCAAGCTAAGGAAGCTGGATTGGTAGCAAAAAAAAACATAATATAAGTAATATCAAAAATATTTTGTTGCATTTACTACTGATTCCCATTCACTATACTTATTTGCCCTTTATAACCCCATGTCAAATACTTATATAATATATCATAAACGAATGTCCGTGCTAAGCGTAGCCT
Source organism: Amyelois transitella (assembly GCF_032362555.1). NCBI lineage: Eukaryota > Metazoa > Arthropoda > Insecta > Lepidoptera > Pyralidae > Amyelois > Amyelois transitella. Next base: position 4,692,161 of record NC_083506.1, on the reverse strand, counting down.
GAGGCTACAAACGCGTGGAATTTGGTTTATCTCCCGTCCCTTTGGAACCTTTCAAACGTGATGAATAGCATACGTTATGGTATACTAAGGACAACTATCTTATTATCCTTCCCAAAGGCTTAATAATTTAGTTCATCGCGAACTACATCGCGTTTTTATTATAAATTAATTATCAAGATTTCAAAAACGACTGAACCAACTATCAGTAAGAGTGAATAGACGTTATTTGAGCTTCATCGTTCACGACTTTGAGTCTCATCTTGCTTACCACCAGACAGATTGAGGTAAACTGCCTGGTGCACGCCTCGCAAATTTACATTTTTCCCAAATAAGAAATCACCTTAGATAATATATAAACAAATCATATAGACGCTATGTAGATGAAGACTAAGATTTCCGCTTTGTCTGTTTATCCATCTCTCTTTCTTGTAATACCTTATCCCTAACAACCTCAGCTTAAAACCATATATATAGTATACGATATCACGTCTTTATCTAATAGCAAACCACGTTTAGCTGAATTATTGACTAAGATTCAGTCATGTGCTTCCTTTTTTTCCAGGTAGGGAAGAAAAGCATAGAGTATGCCATACTTCTCCTCTTCGTGATTATGAAAGTAATTCCTGAGAAAGGTTTTTAACCGTGGTATCCTTCAAGCCGATTAATTAGCAACATCTTAATCTCAGTTCCTTCATCAGGCCGCGAGCTTTTTTAACACTACTGGCACTGTATTCCCCGTAATGAATAGAGATGTAATTATACATTATGAAATTGTTTTGTATTTTATGGGCGGTTTCATTCCGGCCAAATATAAGCGGCCGTTCTCAAATGACTTTATTTTCATATCATTTTAATTGTGCTGTTAAAATTTACAACTTTCAATTTCAAAGTCACGAAAGTCTTGAAATATATTGTTAATGAGTTTTGGTAAATTAGTCACTTAATTACTTGCCATTTAAAAGTGAAATTGTATTGTGTACTTAAAAGTTAAGTATCATTAGTCTGGAAGGGGAAGTTATTCAGTACTTAACATAAAAAATAGGTTTATATGCCTATTAATTTACATATATAGACGTGCATATACATATGTATGTAGTTCTTAAGCCTATGTGTAATCTTCCTGTATAAATTAAGACTAATTACAGTCATTTTGTTTATTATACCATACGGGATAAGTCCGCTCAACGCCGAGGTTATTAACACTCATAAAGGCTCATTTAAAGCGAGACCTAATTGCGAAATGAATATCCTACACGTTTACTCCATTAAATGAAAGTAACCCGTGCAATTTTACTTCACACCGGGATGGCAATTCGTTGCTTTGACATTCATTTATCTCTATTATAGATCTGTAAACGCGGACATAGATTTAGCTAGACACCACATGTCATATATTTTTACTCTACACTTATTATTTGTATTAAACGTGTCTTTATATTTAGGCAGACATTATCTGTATCATTTAAAATGTTAATTTTAAAAAATATATGAAAATATTTATTTTCCCTATATTATCAAAATATCTTTTTTCTAAAATACAATGCTTTTAAGAGCTTCACACCGGTACGCCAGCGATTCGTATACGTACCAGCTTATTTTATGCTATAGGTAAGCACAGTTCCCAACTCCTGATCCAAACACGCCCAGGCCTCTACAAATCCAGCAGATCGCACCATTAGATAAGGGTATAAGATGTTATTAGGAATGGATCTTGCCTCCCATTCAGCGAAGATTTTTTTTTTTTTAAATCTGGTTTGGGATGTCTAGCTTTATCTATGTCTCTGTAGAAGTGCGGCCATGCCAATGAGTCCCGAGCGAGCAACCCCCTTCACTAGCAGACAAGATAATGAATAAGTGTGGTGGGGTAACGCGGACGGCCGCATTTTGATAAAATCAGTTTTTTATCAAGTCGAAAGTAACTTTATATTCGGTTATTGAGCTATTCCTGCATATGTTTGAAAGGAAATTTAAATTTCATGATTTCATATAGCATTCCTAAATTGAGGCGGACTCTTATACAATTCTTCTTTCCAAGCGATGTGGTCTAAATATATATCCTTTGATTTAGACTGTTGATGGAACTTTGATTAACTTAGTTCAGTGAGTTAAGGTTAGTGCTATTAAATTCTTTATAAATAGTTATTGTTGAATGTTTAGATTAATGTTACTTTTTTATTGTATTAGTGTTTTGTATCAGTGAGGACCTGTAATTGACCATTTGTTTTAGATATGTGGCGTCATTTTTGTAAACGGTTTTTGATCTTCCAAATAAATAGTAAATAAATAAATATAACTTAACCCTACCTAAGTGGTTTCCAGAATAATGTTTTTTATTGTTTTTTGTTAATTCAGTCATTGAAAAGCATATTTTAGTCCTTACTAAATCTAATTATTATTGACGTAATAATAATTAGATTTATATTATACTTAAATTTTAAATGCCTTAATAACTTGATGGAAAATACGTATGACCCTTTCAATACTTAACAATAATCAAATGTTATTTTGTTTATCAATACGTGTGTGATTGTTTGACCGCATCTTCATGATATTCAATTAATGATGAAATTTCACATACCTACATACCTATGCCTAGTATAAAATAAGGAAAAGATATTTTTCATGGCGAAAGCTACTTATGAAATAAGAACGAAATATGTCTTTAGAAATATTTTATGCCCAAGTACTTATAAATATGATATACATTTAAATCCCTAATTATCTGCCTCTTTAAACTACTCGATTGCAAAATCGAGTGAAATCATCCGTTATTTCGTATCCAATGATCGGATAATATGTCAATAATAAAAAGCTCTGAAAATGAAGGCTCTCAACAAATGCCAAATAACTGTCATCGAATGATACCTATGAATGAGATTCAATTACTCATAATCAACTTACTGTCCCTGTTTTGAACGACATTTTTAATTGCGATTTTGTTTTGTTAAATTACATACGAAGCATAATCGGGTGCAAATTATCTATTGTCAACAGATCTAATTAATTGAGAATTCGTTTACAAAATACTCCCTTTTATATAATTTTGATGTTTCACTACGGGATGTAGTGAGTGAAAACCAATGAATATAATATCACTTTACTTCATCACTATTACTTCATATTAAAAAGCAAAGTCACCCTATTTTCTCTGTCTTTGTATGCGTTTTCTCGGAAAGTTGTGGACGGAATTAGTTCATGTTTGAAATCTTGAAAGAGGGTTTTCCAATGAAGGTTTATTTATATCTATAAATATCACCCGTGCCAAGTCGATGTGTCTTTTATAAAATTCATAAACTTGCGTTTTTACTTACTTACTCATTGCTTTGTAGATGATTGTTTGTTTATTCGTTTTTATCATACTTATTACTTTGAATTACTTACTACTTCATCCCCCGTAGTATGGCACGCGCGGCGCCAATTTAATAATGCGAAAATGTATCGCTGTACTGCTTTGATAATACAAAGCAGAACAGACGTGAAACGGGACAACAATTGTTGGTCGCTCGATCTAAACGGCGGCGTACGTGGCATAGTGCAGGGGCTGACTAAAAACTTAACATTTTTCCCTAATTACAAATACACAATATATGCATACCTATTTCATGTAATAATACTAATATTGCAAAAAGAAAAGATTTTTATTTTTGTTTGTAACAAATAAACCCTAAAATAGCTACTTTTACTTAGTTTATAGTTTTTATCTGTATTTGAATTTAATTTGAATTTTGAATTTATCCTTCCTAGTTTCTTATTTATCTCTCAGAAAATATCAGCGTTAGAATCAGAATTCATATAAACATATTTTGCAAGTTATTTCTTAGTACTTGTCTTCGCCTGGGGCTTAAATTCAGTAAGAATATAAGAAAGCCATTTATTCCTTTTTCATTCATTTACTTGTTATGAAGGTTCTTAAAATCTATTGTATGAGGAAATAAAATGCAGTCATTATTTTATTGATTGTTTAATTGTCGTTTGTTTTAATGCATTATATATTTAAATAAGTTTCATAACAAAAATTTTAAGTAGTAAGTATAAATAGGCTTACATACACTATCATTATGACTGTAGGTATCGTCGATTGGTTAGGTATTGTAACTTGTGGCTATGCAATAATTCTTTACGTTTATTATTAAGTTGTAACGTTATAAAAATCGGCGTCTGAAAAATTTTACTTCAACTAGAACATATGATTTGGTTCAATAGATTTTGTATCGTAAGAGTTTGTATTGCGAAACAGGTAAGGTTATACGAGTACTTTAGTATGAGCAGATTCATTTGTAGAACGTTTCAAAAGGCTTGAAATGTCTAATGCATTGTTTTCATTAAAACTTGTTCCTTGTGATTCACAAACTATTATTCCGCATAATGTTTAGCAATTTGGGAAATAATTTGTAGGAAAATTTGAATCTTAAATATATTTAAAACTCTTTTCATTCGTAGTTTAAAAATATTTTTTCTACCATTTTCAGACAGATCAAAAGCTTTTGAACCAATACCAATACATATTCACTAAGTATAAAAATATCAATTTCAGAATATCTATAAAACACAAATGCTTTGAAGTACCTATTAGGAAATCAATTTACAAAAATAGCCAATAAAACTGTATCTATTTGTACCCCTTACCATCAGAGCAACTGGTTTATATTTATGGTTATATGTCAAGTTATATGCTTGCGTATAAAGGTTAATGTTTTAAGCATCGTATATTATTATTCAGAAAATGTTTTCTCATCTAAATAAAACTAATAGGTATGCTATAACAATATCCTGGATAAAATTAACGACATATAGTATTTGAAATTAGTATCTATATTGCTCATATTTGTACAAAGTTTTCATCAAGTATTGGTGTTCTAATTCTGAAAATATACAATATACTATACAATTACACATGAAGTCTTATTTAATTCATTATTAATGAACTTTATACAAAGCACTTAAACTTATTGAGTACCCATATTTCAGAGGAACTAGTAAACAAAACAATAGATCGATATAAAATATCCCTACTTTACATGTCCAAAAAATTCGACTCGATCTTTGTATAACATGACTAAATAATATAAGTACAAAATGTAGAGTTAAATCTCTAAATTAATGTCTTCCTGCCTTGGTTTCTATATTTACACCACTATATACAAAGCTATCACATATTACAATTTCAATCGTATCACTATTTACATTATTGCAAATTCAATTGTTCAATGTTCATTGTCTATTTGACGATACACTTGTTTAGTCATGTACTGCTGCAAAGAAAATATATTCGCCATATTGTCCTTTGCGCAAAACTTATGTTACACGTACACTATATGCGGTTTCTCTGGTGTCCGGTGAGGAGGGATAGTTTCATATGCGAACTGTTGATAGATGTGTTCCTCACTGTCTTCTTGATAGTACGGATTCTTATCGACACTGTGCCAAGGAGGATTAAGAGAATGGAAGTTATTCGTCACAGATGACCCAATCATGAGATACCGATCTACTTCCCGTTTATTTTCCTGTTCCCGACCTCGTGTTGAGTAACCTAAACCATTACCTAATTTTGACACATCACCATTTAACATAACACTCGTCATCACTTGTTTTGACTTGTCCCCTTTGCACTTCTTCAAAGGTCCCATGAAGTATAAAACTCCACCAACCACGCTTATAATAATACTCACAGTTAGCACCACTACTGCCACTATGACCCATCCGCTTGAGCATCCAAATTCTGACTCCGGAATCTGAACAAACAGAACTCCATTCAAATGTGCAGGGCCAGCACATTTCACATCTTCATAGTCTATCTTGAGTGTTAAAGTATCATTTCTTGCTCTTTTGCTGTTGATTTCACTTTCTCTTCCAAGTTTCCATAACCACAATAGGGAGCAATTACAGATGAAAGGATTCCCAGATATTTCTAGCTCTTGTAATCTATCGATAGGAAAATGAGAAGCCTCAAGAGTCCCCAGTGCATTGTTTCTCATGTAAATATGTGTTAATTTAGGGTTTCCGTGGAATAATCTTGGTGGAACCTCCCCCACTTTTACGTTTTCATTCATCCATATTTTTTGCAGGTTTATATTGTCAACAAATGCTCTCGAGTCAATTTTTTCAAGATCATAAAGTCTACTAAGATGTAAGTGCTTCAAATGAAATAGACTTTGAAAAGATAATGCGGTAACGTTTTGGAAAAAATTGCCACTAAGATATAGATGTGACAAATTTGAAAGCTTCGAGATTGCTGATGTAGGTATTGATGTCATATTGTTATCACTGAGATCCAAATGACGTAATGATGGCAAATTATGGAAACCTAATTGGTCTATTTCTTCAATTATATTGCTATTCAAATCAAAATGTTTCAATTCCTTTAAATATGGCATACCATGTTTGGGAACTCGTTGTATTAAATTCTCAGATAAATCTAAAAATTCCAAATGAACAACGAAGAAAAGATTGGCAGACGGTATGTCTAATATGGAATTGTTTCGGAGCGATAAAATCTTCAACGTCGACAGGGGCTCGAATGTATCCGGTTGGAAACTCACTAACTTATTGTTTGATAGATCAAGCTTCTCTAGTACCGATAAATCTTTGAAAGTCTGCGCATGGACATTTGATATCACATTGTTAGATAAATCTAAATCGACCAGCTTCTTCAGTCCGATGAAAGTGTCTTTATCTAGATGTTTCAAAAGATTGTGACTCAAGTTAAGATGAGTCATTTCCATGTTGTTTTCAAAGTTTTTACTATCTAAGTCTTGTATTTTGTTGTACGACATGTCTAAGACAGTGAGTTGTGTGTAAAACGCAAAAGTGTAGAGCAGATTGTTGATGATATTGTGAGTGAGGTTGATGTGGGTGGCTTCTGGATTGAGTTGTATAGGGACTATCTCGAGGCCCGCGTTTGCACAGGAAGCTGCCCGTAGCGCGTCGTCGCAGGCGCATCGAGCAGGACACAGAGTGCGCGCCGCTGCTCCCCAGGACCACGCCACCACCACCACCCACCAACGCCATTTCGCTACGCCGCGTGAGCCCATAACATCCCATGTATACGCCACCGGGAACCTGAAACACAAAAGAGCAACAATAAGTTTCGTTGTTTTCTTTTCATACAAATGGTAACATTGTCCAAAGTATTCACTCATCTTAAAGAAAATCATTTTATTTCGAAGTCAGCAGAAAGAAGTTCTTTCGCGACATTATTACAATCTTAATTTTCAAAGAAAATGTTATAAGTATAAAACGTATTTCCCTTTGCTACAGAATAGATGGAATCTAGTTTATTTTTCGCGTAATTTATTGTTATCATAAAATCCGGGCTCTCCCTAAGGGCGTGTACCCTCGCCACATAGCAAGAGAAAAGTAAAAATATACAACATTATCACACGCCAAAATCTTAATATAATTTCTGGCGAAAACTGCAGATAACAAATGTGCCTCTCCGCAATTTGTACTGGGGGGATGGAATTGTTTGATCCAAATTAGGCCGATAAGAGACGTGCCTCACTGGCGGGATGGTGCCCACCTAGACACAAGAAGTACTTTTTTTATTGTATTTTGTTTTTCCGTAGAAGTTAATGAATGCCGTAAGTTCCATTACAGTACATTGTATTGAAACCATTTTTAACCATCGTTTTAGATATTACAAGCCAAATTGACTTTAATGCTCGTCAACATTTGTAAAATTCAAATACAGTTTTTTTCATTTTACACATTGTATCTCATCTCATAGTATCTAGTCGCTTGGTTTACACAAGGGAGTATCATTACTAATTGTCCCGCATTTAAGACGTTCTCACTAAACAGGAAACTAGAAGCTAGTACCCACCGCTAATCCTCCATCGCCTGTGCAACTGCTCAACAATGCCGCCTAAAATGTTCGTCGATTTAACAAAGGAGCGTTTGGTACTTTAAATTAAATGTTCAGCTTTACAATTCGATGGAATGTATAATGAATAGCACCGTAACATCTGTTAACGAAGGCGAACGATCTCGAAAGTTTTCACGCGCGGGAATAACTAATTGCGAAGGTCGGGATTCAATTTATGGCTTCTAGTGCGCCTCCCGGGAGATCACGCCATGCTAAAGTATTAATAATGCAAAACAGTGTCACGGAAAGTTTTTGATTCGAAATGCAAATTAAATTAGGAAACAAAGTTGTGAGTTGAGATGGTTCCCGCTTTATCATTTATTGTCGGCTGTATTATGCTAAGTGATTAACAAACAACACCCATTTTAACAACATAAATACAGGGCAGTAAACGAGTGAACTCAGTTTGTAAGCTTGAAGTATGTAATAGGAATAATAAAGAGATGTAATTTTGAAACAAGTCGACGAAGTAAAAATAAATCAAGTTAGTGATTTAAACGTTTTGTTCGTAGCAACTCTTGGAATTAACTTCAATTCAAGTCGTCTTTTTGTATCTCAGAAGCGTTTCAATTAACAGCGCGAGAAGACGACTATCCCCGGTAACCCAATACCGTTGGCTGAAGGGATTACCCGGACCGTCAGAATTAGAGAAACCATATGTACGCACATTCGATACAGCAGACAACCCGTATTAGACCGGATTAATTCTGTTACATCCAAATGTATTTTAGATTAGGTGAACCGAAAAGATGCAAGTTTAATCATATTGTTCGCAGTTGTGATGATGGTCTTTTGTGAAGATGGATACTGAAAGATTAAGATTTAGTGACTTTTATGTTTATTTATGTAAATTTGTACCTATCTATATGTACGGTCGCGTTCATAATTGCAGTCATAGTTCGCAAAACTTTATAGCTTGCACCGCTGCTATCACTCACACATTCACACAAATCACACAATAAACAACAAGCGGTGAAACGTTGGGTAACGCGCCATCAAGAAGAGGGTAGTGTAAAAAGTCGACCGCGCAGCGACCGTCGTCCGTTTATCAACACAGCAACACACCACACAGCGGAGATCCATGGTGGAACAGTACGAAAATAATAGCTTCATACCGACCTGAACATTTGCAGAACAGTTCGACACATAAGTGGTTACTGTTCGTCGAGTTTGCATCGTGAGGGACTACACCACAGACAGCCAGCAAGAAAGCCGTATTTATCCGAAATAAATAATCAAAAACGTTTAGAATTTGCTCGGCAGTATTTGGATTTTGACTGGAAAAAAGCGATATTTACGGACGAAAAGTTCGTTTACGTCATCGCAACACGGTAGGCTTCATTTATGACGAAGAAATGCAACTCGGTATGAAGAAAAAAATATTGTGCCAAATATGGAGTCTGGACGCATATCTGTAAATATGTGGGGCTGAATGAGTGCTGCGGGACCTGGGGAACAGGTGTGGATAGCAGGACGCGCTACAGCTGCTCATTATGTGCAAGTGCTGGAAGAAACCATGTTAGCAACTGTGCGGTGTATTTATCCGATTGATGATATGCCAACAATATCATTTGTGCAAGACAACTGCCCTGTGCATCGAGTCCATATAGTGCGTGAAAGGTTCTGCCAGTTTATATTAAAAGTAATAATTACTTAGAATGTATTTTAAGGACAGCTTCAATATCTTTTCTTTATGAAAACGAATAATTAAGCTGTAACCTTAATAACAGGAGATAAGTGGATGATATAATAAGTGTAATATACTGTATGGTTAGCTTTATAATAATCATCAATATGTAAACAAAACTAAAGGTAAACTGTTTCAATAAAATTTACTAATTTTAATTATTGAATGTTTTATTTTGCTCCCTCTTGTTTAATATTTCTTGCTGATTTCCGTGTTTGAAGACACGGGTATTGTAATTCTTAGATATCAGTTAGTTAGTTAGTCAGTCAGTTACTTAGTTCAAATGGCACCTTAAAATATTAAAAATTGTCAGTAACACAGTAGACAAAAAAAATTCCTTGAATAACTTCGGAATCCAAGTAACGCTAGTAACTAGAACAAGTGAGTGTGAGCAAGCAAGATTATCTAGTATATCTTAGATCTCACTTGCTCACACGAAGTAATAAAATTGCTACCCAATAACTTCCAAAGGAACCACTACCTATGTTAGGGTTGTGTCAGACAAACTTTCAACCTTATTGAAATGACATAAGTCTGGCAGTCGCAGGCTTCCCTCTATAGGCAAATCTTATGCAAATAATGAGAGACGACGATATCTCGATCGACAATTATCGGGCCCAGTTCGGCAATCGTTGATTACCGTCTCTTTCTGTTTTGTTATGTTGTATGTCATAGAATACTAAACTGTTTTACTTAGTAATCATTGGTATTAAAGACCGTATTCATTTGATGGAATATTTATTCTTTTTCAATATACATGTGTGTGTGTATCTAGTGGAACCACAGTGCACGCTATTTTAACCCGTAAGAATTTTAAAACTATGACTGCAGATATGAACGCGATCGTACATATAAATTTTTAAGTAAGTATATTCGTTCAATAATTTTGCATACATATTTTTTTTGTATCTATTCTTGGAATTAATTTAAATATAAATAAACCAAATTTGAAAAATCCTTCAATTAAAATTATCAATTGTATTAAATTTATAAATTGTGTAGACCCTGTAAAACTTTGTCCGCGGCAACGATCTTGAGTTTTCAGTTTGTTACTAAGAATAGACACTTTTAAAATAAATAACTGTTCAAAAAATTCCAAATCGCGAACACACCCTCCATTTCCGAGCCTAAACTGCTCTGCCCGTACTCTTTTGTCTTTTAATTTCCTGTCCGGAGTACGCTCCCATCGTGAATTTCGCTTTCGTGAGCTTCGTTAACTTGTATCAGCCTTTGTTGTTGCCTATTGAACTTTTCCATTACCGACGTCATCGATTGAAACCGCTAAATTCGTTGGAAAATTTTTGTCGCTAAAATCAACGCCCCAAATGAACAGTCGACTTGCCGAGTCTTTTTCCTTTCACAATATCCAGTGTATGTTTTTCGAGTTTTTGTTTTGAAGAGGATTCTTACAAAGCTGTTGAAATGTAAATTAAATATTTCCTTGTCGAAAAGTTAGAGCAGAACAGCATTTATATTTCGGATTTTAATAATTGTAACGGACTTTTGTTTTGTTTGCGACTGCTCAGCTAACGTTGTTTTGAATAACAGAACTTTCATGATTGAATTTATTTTTCTTTGCCATTTCCATTACGCTCCTCGATATCGGCTTTCCATTTGAATACAGTTCGGGGTGAATGGCTCTTGAAACGCCCATCTCGGGTGTAAAGCGACCTTCATAATTATGCCATAACATCTAAACACCATTGAGAACGCGCGGCGGGTGCTCCTAATAATTTATTATTACAGTTTCCGTCCTCTCTAAATTCAATAAAGGCCCTGGCATACTAATCCTTTCGTTGTAATATCAGTTGAAGTCATCGAAATCCATTTAAATTATTAGGAAAACTATCATTTCGAGGCGGGCTAATTGTGGGCTTTCAGTTAGAATGAACGATTCTACTAAAGTTATCACGGTGTTAATACAACTTGAGATGTTACGGCACAAAGGACGGTTTACGAGGGGGACCCGAGACAATAAAAGCAGTGTAAAAGTCGGCTAACCGCTCTCCCGCACCCCAAGAAAATATCCCGGCTCTCTCAGTTTTATGAGTTGCATGAGACGCGCAGTCGTTTTTAAAACAGTAGCCACGGTTTAACCGAAACTTTACTTAACGTATTGAATAGAAGCTTATTCAGGGAAGTTTTCTTACACTTTTGAGTCTTCAAATTGCAAAGTTATGTTAGCTATCAACTAAATACGAAGATAATTGTTTCACGATTTCAATGTGTTTAACAGGATAATTCTAAATTCTTAGTTTTTCTTTTAATTATATTTCTTAATTCAGCGCCTATCTTAATTCTACCTCTTCTTATCTCTTCAGGGCGTCTATTTCATTTTATTGACCGAGCGAGCGAAGCGAGTTAGGTCTACCAATGTACTTAAGCGGAAATACATTTTTTTATGTATATATCTATGTTTGTTTGTGACGCGATAACTTTCGAACTGTTGGTCTCATTTTGATGAAGTTTAAAATGTGTGTAGGATCTGTCAATAGAACTTTTGAGTTCGCAGGGCATTTTCAAAATCGGTTAAGTTGTTTTTGAGATATTCACAATTTTGTAAAAGAGAAATGTGTTCGCGAAGTCTAGTTCGCGGCGGACGACTAATGATTACTAAATAACTGTCGTATTTACGTTCATTTTGATAATAGTCAATTCAAATTGTAATAACAATCTCTTTCTAATTTACTGTCCACTTTAAGCCGTGTGTTTGTATACCTTTAACATACCTACTCGTATTTGATGTTGGTGTGTGAGTGGCTATAATGAGAAAACTTGGTCTGAGGAGTAACGGGAGGGCAGCAAAAAGTAAACGTTGGACTGGCATTCAATTCCAAGCCCTCTTCAATGTATTGGCTAAACTGGATTAGTTTTTATTCACTCACATATCTTAGATGTCCGCGTTCGTTGTGAACAAAAAAACTCAATGAAATCACTATACATTTTTGTTTTTCATTATCACTTGTAACTCTTTTCAGGTAATTCCAAAAAAGTATTAAATATATCATAAGCACAAGAAATATTAGTAAGTTTTATATTATATTTATATTTGGTTAGCCATTTCTGATCGCAAACATTGTTTCCATGATCAATCGTAATATTTTCAGCATCTGAAAATTTTGTTATAATATCGATTTATCACTAACATATATTGCCCATATTATCAAACATTTTTTTAAAGTCGTAATTACAAATGTGCAACTTATACCATCAAACCTAATTTAGCGTTTCGAACACACTTGCGAAGTCCAGCAGTTCATGAATACTATTCTATAGCTCCAGTTATAACTGCTAAATGAGCCAATTATCCGGCTTTTAATTAAGCGAGCATTAAGGAATGATTAGCTACGTGTCCGCGCCCAGCAAACAAATTTAATATCACCGCACCTGCTAATAGTTGCCGCTTCGCTATTGATTTTGCAATCAAACGCCGATTAGAGGTTTCGAACTTCTCGATTGTACTTTGATTCATTGAAATTTCCAATTTAAGTCTTTTGCAACGATGTTATTGATTTTAAAGACAATTGGGCATTTGATTGAGTAGTTTTTTTAAAGGTAGTCTATAGGTGCTAAGATTTCGATTTTTTTATTTTTAATAGATTTGGTTTAAAACGGTCATTCTCTAAGTCTGAAAAGAAAAACTTGCCAGGACATTAAAATGCAAGTTATGCCTCCATTGAACATAATAAGAAAACTTAACTAAACATACTTAAAAAGCACCATTCAACTATTTTTACACCTCTAAATATGGTTCAAATCTTCAAAGGCATGTTAAACACGACTATACTATTTATGTCTTCATATTACCTTAATGTGTAACGTTAACTAAAGAACTCGAAGAAATGTCAGGTCGTTACGTTCACAATACATGGCGTCGCCACAAAATATCTTCGCTCGGAGACTTCCCCCAACACTGGCTTACAGCGAAATAAAAAAAGGAACTTTACTGTACAAAACGTCTACACAATTCCATTTTCTCTTTCACCGTCAGAGCGGGTCTTAGTGAATCAAGGTTCTGTATGGGCGCCTTTATAAACGCAATAATGAGGAGTGCTAAGGCGGCATTCAGGCGTGCTCTGGTTAACGAGAGCGCCGATGAATTGCTATGAGCTGGATACAAAACTTGCCACTTGGCGTCTAATGGCGAACGCGATATGGCGCGCCGCGTGCGCCACTACCCGCCTTCAAAGTTCTCAGCGATTGCCGACTCGCTCGACTTTAAACGTACGAGGATTCGTTTAGATTTCAAATTTATTTAAGAGTTCAATTTAAAAAGTTTCAAGAATTTAGTTTGAAAATTAATGAGTAAGTGGACTTTTAACAAAAAAATCGATTGATCAATATTGACCGATAAATTAATTCGTGCAATTTGGTAATAGCTACGTGAGATTAACAAATCTCGCTTACGATATACCTACTCGTAAAATACGAACTGATATTTCTAATTGCATTTTAGTAAATTTTAACGACACTGCACAACCACACATAGCGGTAAATTTGCTTTATGAAGTACAAGCTTTATCCCAAGAGCTTTCAGCAATACAAGTTAGTTTTCCCACCCATAGGTAGTCTAGACCACACGTCTACGGTTTGCTGTAGACGGGTTCGGAACTTCAGCTATTTTACTCGGAAATAAAAGTAAACAGCTGCTGCAAACTGTTTGAGTGTTATTAAAACTTCCCTTTGAGAAATGGAATTCGTTATAGAATTAATAGTAGCTATTTGCATTTCAGTAAGTTTACTTTTGGTTGGATAAGGTTAAGAGGTGTTCTATTTCAGAGTCGTCGCAGAGCTGCAAATGACGTGCTTACGACGGTGATATCGTGCGGATCGCCCGCTAAGCCCGCAAAATGGTCGCCCCGCAAATGAAGACGCCTCGCTCTTCCGAGGAATACGGCGAAATTAGTCAATCCTATCGCGGCAATCTCCAACGAACTCGGTGAGGCTGAATAATGAAATAGCTCGTTGAAAGTGTGGATAGGCGCAATCGAGACTGCGCCCGACGGAACACGAACACCGCAACCCAGGCGAAAATCCCAAGGATTCCTCCCGAGATATCCACCGGCTCTTTTAGGGTTATTAAATAGAGTAGGTTTTAGGGAGATGAGACGAAATAAATCCATTCACGCGGGGATGAAAAAATCTGTGTTTTCGTAAATAAAAAGTACCCGCGGATAAGTTGGAAAGGCTCATATATCGTCTTCATTGAGGCCTGGTGAGCGTAAAACCGTTATTCGGACAGATAAAAATCCGTGCTCTTATGGGCGAATTGCCAATAAGGGGAATGGTTGTAGAGTAGTTAATAAAACCGAAACGGTGTCTTTAATGTATATTGTACCACTAGAACGAATTGGTAATAATACATGGGTAAATAAATTCGTCTTTTGCGTACGGTGTTAAATCTGATTGGATTTATTGCAGTATCGATGTTTTTTGTAAATATAATTTCAGTTGTAAATGATGACTACAGAAATACAAGTACAGTATAGACTTGAATAAATATGCTGAATATTGTAAGCGAAAGGCTTACACACACACATTACTTACATGTGGTGTATCATATTTCTCTGCGAAGTGACACTTTCATTTATTTTCACATTTTATTACGAAATACAAAATGCACGCCCGTTGAGCACAAAGCCCGGTGCAGCAGCGTATAGGGTTAAGCTCACTGGAGTCTCAGCAAGCGTAACTTGCAACAAATCCTGCGTTACGTCCTTATTCCATATTGCATCGTGCCAGGGATTCGCCGTAACGTATTCTGAGACCAGGTAGTGCTGTGAAAGTTTAAAGAGTGTTTTGGTCTCACAGTTTCCGACTCAAATCATGTTGCATGTGTATTATTACTATATTACTAAACTTTGATTTATTACGTTAGTTTTTAGGTATTTATATTAAAATTATAGTTTTCGTATATAATTCATTAAATAAATAAAATGATTTCGCTGTTGAAAAATATCAAAACACCAAAACCTGTTTAAATATACTTACTTATAATTTACATTAAAAAAAATTACATAAATAAGTACTGACACTTTAACAATAAAAAAATTTGAGACTATAACTTGGGTATTTCCGCGAAATCCAGGCAGGCTTAGAGCTCTGTCTCCTGTTTCAAAAATTTTCACAGCACTAGTCCGTCTGAGACTGCTGGGGGTTACGCCGCGACGTAATGCGTTTTATGAATGAATGAGCGAATAAAAGGGAGGATTTCACTTCCAACTAACCATTGGTTTGAGCAAAAGCGCATTCAGTGCCTTTTTTAACCTGACTTTTCGAAAGCGGGGCTCTTTTGACTGCGGCGTGCGATAACTTTATCCCTTCTTTTGTGTTGTATCCTCACCTCAGTACTTTTGACTCAATGTTTTGACTATTCCATTTAGCAGATATGCTTTAACATGCAAAGTTTTCATAAGAAATACTTAGAAAGGGTATATTTTTGTAAAATGTCTGTAAGTTGACGAGAATATAGCGTGAACAGTCTTGTTGACGTTCGTGGTGCAATGAGTTATTTATTTTGCGAAACTTTTATCGTCCCAAATTTTTTTACCTTTGTGGAAACAATTCAGCGCTTTTAATGTCCTTAAAAATAAATAATATCATGTCGTTATGGTATAGGAAGTAGACAGAGCTAATATACTCAGACTGCAGTCTTCAGTCTTGGTTATGGCATTTCTTAATTAATACTGATAAAATGGTTTCGAGTAGACCAAAATAAACTAAAGGTTAAATAGGTTCACGTGAAATCAGACCTTTTCGGGCCGCATGTATTGGGCATTTATTAATCAACGTGCTTTCAAACGGAGGCGACGGTCAAAGGCTAGACGAGTAGATTAATTCGATTCCGATGGACGCTTTGATTACGATTGCAAGACCAAACTGTTTCCTTTGCTCATTCTAATTAATATTTAATTATGAAATTAAAACGTTTTTATTAGCTTTTTAGCGCCCGTGTTTATTTATTTATTTCATCATCTGTAAGATATTATATTCAATTTACTTTAATACATTCAAGAGTTTCTAAGAATACACTCTTGTAAAGCGAAAAAGTCGTAGACCTATGGAACCTACTTGCCAAATTCATAGACCTAAAATATGTAAGGCATTGTATTGAGTTATATTGTACCTACTTATTTTTTAAATTTAAAGTGATTTGTACTCATTTATTTGTATTTTTATGTATCAATTTAATATAAAAAGGAAATCATGTAGCAATATACATACGCAACATTTTTTTAAACTCGTGCAGCTTCCGTCATTACACACGAATGCTGCGCCCGCGCAAGTACCGTAACGCGAGTGTATAGTATGTTTACGATGCCTACTTGACAGCTGTTTCCTCCGGATGCTTCAGTTCTTGATAGTTTTTGATTGTGATAAATGATGTAAACAATTTTTAAATCGAATTTCAAATTGTGAATGTGAGTTTTATGTCTGAATAACTTGTATAAAAGAAAAAGGTTAAATACGTGTCAAATATTCGGAAAAGTATTTCCAGCGCCGTGTGGTTTCCGGCACCAAAAGAAAAAAGAATAGGACCACTCCATCTCTTTTCTATGGATGTCGTAACAGCCCACTGAGGGATAGACTTATTTACTTCGGATTCCTCTATTAGGCGATGGGCTAGCAACCTGCCACTATTTGAATCTCAATTCTATCATTACGCCAAGTAGCTGAGCGTAGCCTTTCAGTCATTTAATTAATGCCCTGTCTACCCGGCAGGGGATATCGACTTGATTATATGTTATGTTATGTAAAGTATTTCCAGCTACCGTAGAATTTTTCTTTTGTACGAAACCGACGCGCTTACATTTTTCAATTATCTAAATAACTTTTCGGACGGTCACAGCAGGTAATAAAAAATACTTTAAACGTTAAAACTTGTTTCAAATTACTTTTCA
The DNA here is from genome assembly GCF_032362555.1 of Amyelois transitella. Classification (NCBI taxonomy): domain Eukaryota; kingdom Metazoa; phylum Arthropoda; class Insecta; order Lepidoptera; family Pyralidae; genus Amyelois; species Amyelois transitella. Next base: position 4,674,709 of record NC_083506.1, on the reverse strand, counting down.
GTTGAAAACGTTCAAAATTTATATTTTATCTTTTAAAAAACCGCCAACGATTTCAATCTCATGGAATGCCTAGACTGAAAATTAATAGACTGTCAGCAATCTCAAGATGCAATAAGTAAATAACGAATCTCAAAATGAAATTCTTAAGATTGTACCGGGGTACAATATTCCGTGACTATCAGTAGTAAACAACATTTAAAACGATCCAATTCCAATTACCACGGTCCAAATCGAAACATCTTTCCCACGGAACTATAGTAAACAATAATACATGTCAATAACTGGCCGTCTTGTTTTGGTAAATTAAAAGTAATATACTTTATGTTCTGGACACAAATTTTGAGTTAGCAGTTCTTTGTATACTGTAAAATGCGCACCCATATCAACTAGGATATGTCGCTTCAGCACTTGCAAGGTAGATGTTTTTAAGGTCCAACATGAAGATTTTTTTGTGAAGAAGGATGAATTTACATGTTATTATCATGTATGTGTACCTTTATATGTAGACAAAGCTAATATATAATACAAAAGTCTTGAAAATCAAGTTTTACTGGATGCAACCAAAATCCTGAAACATCGACGAATCTTCAAAAAATTTGGACATTTTATTAAAACTTGAAAATAGTAAACAACTTTCTAACTACGATCACCAAATATTGACTCCCACGGCATGTCCCTCCTTCAGTGGCCACGGGCCGTTATTTGATAATCTTTTGAGAGATTGCCCAACGCTAATATCGGATTTCCACCGTCATACCAGTATATCCAAAATAGATATCGATGGATTAACCGAACCATGAAACCGCAGTTTTCGGTTCGTGTGATGATCGAAATGGTGAATAAATGTTGGTGATCGGAAATTGTTGTGTCAAGTTTACAGTGACGGCATTTTGATAGCTGGACATTACGAGTACCATTATGTCTTGATATTCTTTAACAGTACACGATTTAATTCCTTGTATTTGAAAAAATGTATTTCAACTATTTTAATGTCAGGCAGTTATAACTTTTTTTAATTTTTGGGTATTTCTAGTTACAATGCTAATATCCGAATGCCGAGGTCCGCTTACTTCTTTACTAATTGCTCTACATGGAGTTTACTATGATAATAATTCTTTATGTTTTTGTTGCTTCAATAGAGAATTTAGCCTTCTTAAGATATTTTTGTCTATTTTGGTTAAAAGGACATCAATACCTGTATGAGAATAAAAATCGGTAAACAATAGAATGTTCTAACAACGCACCTTGCGGCAAACCACTAAGAACAGGGACTAGTATCAAATGTAGATTAAACCGACTCAATCCGTTCTCACCGTCTCGCTCCACTGCCGATGAAAAATACCCATACTCAACCAATACAATCATTAATAAATTCGACACGATCTGTAAACGACTAGCCTTCATATTTAATTACTTGTAATAAAATCGTTATTACATTATAATTGGTCAGATCTTTCTAAGCCGCACATTTAATGGAATGTAATTCAAGGTGCTTCAATTTTGAGCAATCAACATATCAAAAACATTTGATAACTGGCTTAATAGGGATCTAGGGAATAAATCTTTTTTTTTTTTTGTCACCGCAGATTATACCTGATTCATTTTCAGCCTAAGATTCAAAAGAAGCTCTTCATTCGTTGAAGACATCAACATTAATTATATTTTAATTAAAGTTTTAAGTATCGGTCGGTTGCCTATATTTCTCTTCGTATAAACTGATGGATGCTCTATTTTTATTAAAGTTTCTCACCGATATTACCACCGAATTATAATGTAAAAACCAGATGAATACAAATAAAGCGTGTAATGAGTTTACCAAACCGCTTCATATTCTCCCGAATAGAAATTCAATAAACGGAGCACTATGAAAACAAAACAAAAAAGTTTGGATAAGGGCGAAGTTTTGGTCGTATGTTTTTTGTTTGCGGCCAGTGTTGTGGGAATTTAGGACAGTGCGCTAAGGATAAAGTGATAGGGCCATGCGGAAAATTTGGACCCAAACTGTCCTTAACAACGGTCTTCAGCCGCGTGGCATTATTTATTGCTTATACATGGTACAGTCTTAAGTACTGAATACATTTTTAAGTATGTTGTTTTAGATTTTTATTCAAATCACTCTTAAAGCTGGTATTAGGTAATAATTTTCTTTTTTCTTCTGTATTTCCTTTTAAACCTTTATTGGTACCATAGTTCCTTTTTTGTAAAAGATCAGGAGCATTACGGTCAATTTCACAGTTATTTTGATCTTATGATTAAGCTTTTTGTTTTTTTTTTGATTAGGAGATTTTAATGCATGAATTATTCAATATTCTGGAAAGATCATAACATGGCTTGGAACACACAAGAATTGACCCTACCATGGTACGCAGTATCGGTACCCGACACCCACTCAATAAGGATGGAATAACTTCCAACATCAAACATCATCGTCGACATACAAGCCATACCAAAGTAACGAACAGACGGTCTCGAACGCCCCGCCCTATTCGAATTCACGTCAAGTCAACGTATTTGTAATTCAACGCGAAGTCCCCACGTACCCACGTATTGTTTCACCAACTGCTTAAGGGCAAGCGCTTTGTCCCGTCATCTTTAAGTTTATGCAGTTACGCCTTTGCACTTTGAACCTTTCCTGTGTGCATGTTTGAAGTATTTGTTTTATGTGGGGAATTTATACGCTTTTGTCTGAAATGTTTATTAGACTTTCAAATTTTAAAGGATGTGAGGAAATATAAAATGGGGTTTGAATGCCTTGTAAGGCAAAATTTTGAGTACAGATAGGGAACGGAATTGCGACTGCAACTAGATTAGGCAGACTTTAGTCTCAGTAGACTAAATGTAATAAAAACTGTTTTGCTTTTAAATAAAACAAGTATTTATCCGTCAGATAAATTGAGGCATGATTGACCCAATTATGGAAAATCTCATTTGAGATTGTGCGGTCACGACACATGATTGGTAACATCCAATTGGCAACGTTTAATGTTGTCCAAACTTAATTATTTGCCTTTCAGCGCTCAACGCAACATTCGATATTTTAACTAAAGCGGTCAGGGCAAAATTGGGATTACCCAAAATTCTTGATATCAATTTACATTACAGTATTACTCTTCATGCTAGATTTTTTACGTTACTAACGCACTTCATCATGTCTGATAAAAATTACCACAACTGTCCAAAAGCGTATTATAATGCTTTGCAACTAAACAAAACGATATGTTTCAAAACGATAGTTCACAAAGTACAGAGAAAACTCAATTCTCAATACTCAATTGTTCATCAATAATACAATTCGGAAATGATACTTCGCCTTAAACAAAGGCAAATGTCTAGTAAATGGGCGTCGACAGAAAACTGAAATATGTACCTTTGTCCTGTTTGAAATCAATTTAACCTTTGATATAAGTCGCACAAAGCCAAGAGCCGAAAATATTTTCGATAAAATAGCTAAACTCACTGATGAACACTGTTTTATGAAATACAACTGAATTTCACAGACTTGTTAATTTCGTACTAAGAAAAGCTACCTTTGTAGTTCTCCCAAACCAAAATTTATAAAATTTTAAACTTGTTAATTCGAAATCATACCCGGCACTTAAAAATTTACTTTTCATATGAGTTAGCTTATGATATGAACACTACAATTTTCATGTCGTTAAAGGCGACTAAGGGATAGCCTTATAAACTTTGAATTCTTCTTTTAGGCGACAGGCTAGCAACCTGTCACTATTTGAATCTCAATTCTTTCATTAAGCCTAACAGCTAAACGTGACCTATCAGTCTTTTTAGTCTGCTGGGTCTGTCTACCCCGCAAGAGATATTCATACACATGATTATTTGGATGGATGGATGGTAACTTTTATTTTACAGTAAAAATAGTACGTCATTAGGTAAAGGTACTTAAATACTTCATCGGAGTACATTTACAATAAAATTGTGGTAATTGGTGACCTGGATGTGGATAAAACCTTTCAACGATAATAAATAACAATTTGAAAGAACCGACAATTACATAACAATGTTTACTTCAAAGTGATTCTTTGAACTCGAAAAATAATCTATTGTATTCAACCATTTCTATTCACGCTATATATGTAGGTATTGGTACTTAACTGAAAAAAGATTTTTCTTTTTCATTAAAAATATGTTACATTTTCTCTAAATAAAATGTTATGATATACAACATTGCAATACCCTCTTTTCTAACTGGCGTTAATCCCTGATTGCTTTATAACCGCGATCCTCGATTGAGTCATTCAATAATACGAACCGTTTTGCATGTAAACCTAACCCATTCAAATCCTTAACCAAAATGAAATTGAATTAAAAAAAATAGACGACAAGAACGTTATAAAAAAATAACTATTCTTGAACGCACCTCAAAAACTGCAATGATCCTTTCTTTTACGGGTATGACGAATGTTTCTAGATTCTCATTACGAAGGGGTCGTGTTTGTTCAGAGCTGGCTTTATAGGACAATTTGCATTTACACGGACCCCGTTCAGATTACGTTGGTACTTATCTGGCGAAATGAGTCCGCCCTATGCCAAACAAGCTTTGTTTATGTGGTACTGTTTTTCGCTCGTTCGTTTTGACGGGCCATTATAATGGCACGGATTTTAACGAACTTCAGTTTTTTTTTTGTTTTAGCTTAGACAAAATAGAAAGTTGTGAACGAAAAGTGTAACTCAAAAAACTAATATTTGAATTGTATCAATTAATGAATATGAAGCTAAGTATGCAGGGATCTTGATAAGTGCAAAGAGGTTGTCTATGCATCCGTTTGTGTTTCTCCTCAAACTAAAAGTTAATTTCTAGAAATACACATTGAGTGCACCCTCTGTGCAGCCCTAGATCACATTAGGAACCTATGCCAAATTCCAAATCGCAACGGTTTGGATGTGTACTGTCAGTCAGTCCGTCAATCAGTCAGCATCTTCTTTAATGTAAGTTTGTCCAATATCTAGATAAGAATAAACTCAATGATAGATTTAAACGGAATCTCAGTGAATGATATGTACATAATTTATCCAGTTGTGTAATTTTGCTGCTATAAACAAAAATATGATATCTACAATACATTGAAATGATATCCATTTTGCGTTCGTCATAGCATATTTTATTACTATATATGATCAAATTAACTTTTATGCCATGATATTTTTTTTGGATTTCATACAGCTTTGTTTATTTTATTAAATCTGTCTTCATAACTGTCGATTGCCATGTTTATATTACATGTTTGTGAAAATTTTTAGAAGAAAGCGATAGATTTTCGCGCGATGAAAACGGCCTCGCGCATGCCATTCAACTGGGGTTGGAACACGCTAACATGAGATAATATGTTCATGTAAAATATATGTCAACGCAGGCATCAATTTTAATATACATTTCTTAAATTGCAAGCAATTTTTCATCAAAGGCTAATTAATCAAGTTTTAGTACCATGTCGTACAATGAAAGCCTGTACAATACTAGATTCAAAATAGGCTTTAGGCAAAGCTGAAATTTAGCAACAATGCGGACACAAGTGCTTTAGGGGACCGAATACACGGCCAAAATCCTAGTTGACCCACTTCCGAATAACCACCATTGAATGGCCTGACAATAGCATGTCGATGCAAGAACATAATGTCTGGTCCGGCAGGCCTCAATAGTAGCCAAAATATGGTCCGAACAGAAATGTCTACTATCAATATGTACCTATAGGTAAAACTCTCCTGTTACTGAGTGGCTTGCGGACAATGCAAAGCCACTACACTATTGGGCGTACACAGTTAAAATTTGGTATGAAGATTCCTGAGGGTATAGGAGCACTTAGAGAGCATTTTTGGAAATTCCCGCGGGAATTATCGGATATTTTCATTTCACGCGAGCCGCTGGCATTTTGTAGTCTATGTATAAAAGTGAAAACTGATTGATTGACTGGCTGATATATTAACGCACAGCCCAAACCACTGGTACAATGATTGTTCCTATGCTCTCTTTATTTGGCAACTCACTACCCGCATCGTATCAGCCTATTTCTGTCGAGAAACAACGAACCCAACAGAGTATTATCTAGATTGCCGTGGACGACCTAAACCTAACTGTTAACCAATTACTACGAGCGATTCTTAGAATGACCCATAAAATTTTATGTTACCGCATACTAGCGCCGCAGTTCGGACTTTTTAAATATTAAAAAAAGCACGTAATTTAAACTTACCTACAGTCAATGCATTTTGCACATACTATTATTTTAACAGTTAAAAATATTTAACAATTTAAAATGCAATGAAAACGTTAAGAGTAACCATTTGCATTGACCCAATTTCGAATAAAGTTAAATTTATTTATACGATTATGTCGTAATTATATGGATCACTAGCTTTCGAATACTAATTTGATGTAATCAACGCTAATTACAGTGTAATAAAATGCCGTGTAGGTGCTCTCTCGAGGCACAAAGACATTTCAAATGCAATTTAATTGTATTAAACATACCTTATCCAAATTATTATGTTCGGCGAGACATAAATATTCATATAGAACCTACTATGCCTATTTTACAGGCTACTGCCACTCGCCCGGGTATAACAGTGTGATACCCGTTAATCTAGTAAATTGCTAAGTAATAGAGCTCAACTAAAATTTGTATGATAATGGACCTATCTCGTAGCATATACACGAAGGTGCCGTGTAAAAAGAACGGTAATTTCGCAACGTACCTATGCATTCCTGATCTGGAACTGTTAGGGAACTATATCCAATTAATATAGGTATAATGTATATATATTGAAAATGCAGTAATGCGTAAGTATATTATAAACTTATTAATATTATTTTTGGAGAGATTTGAATTAATTTATTTTTCACTTTTCCAGTTTTATCTACTTGCCAACGAAACGATTTTTGCGCTAAACGAAAACTCGTGGCTTGTGTCAAATAAGTAAAAATTAAAAAATTCGTCCCCAAAAACTAAAAGCCTTTACTAGTAGTCAATGCTGTGATTAACCTTATCCTGTAACGAGTTAATCTTAACATGACATTTATGGGAGGCCGTATACAGCTAGGTGTCTAAAGGACATAGAAACCACTTTGTATTATCAAGTGACCCGTAATCGCCACTGTGGGAGTTTCGCAATCTGCTGCACAAATCTCTGAACCGTTCATATATACATATAATTACGTCTTTAACCCTTACGGGGTTGACACAGCCAACAGTATCGAAAAGATTTAGGCCAATTTCAGCTGTATAAAGCGGTATGAAGTCTCAAGAACCACACGGCAATTTATAAACACATCTGTCTAAAATTGTCACTGGCAGAACGTAGAACCGAGACATGAGAAAAAAATTTGGTGATGACATATATTTATTTTTTTAAATTATGTATTTATATGACCCGACAAATTCTTTGAAGGAGAACAATGTTTTAGTAATCTCTAAACAATATAAAATCCATAAAACCTTCCCACAATCGCTAAAACACTGCTACCGTGTAGGTGTTACATGCAACATATCGTGCCTCTTCGATGCTATTTTAAAATGCAATCGACAAATTGGCAGGTAAGTACATATTTCGATGTAAGTAACCACATTTAAGGAGTTATTGATAAACGTTCTTAATTGGTTATTTCACACCTCATTCTTCCCGGTTACGATGATTTTCTTCAATCAAAATGAAGGAATTTTTACTTAAGAGTATCTAAAATTAAAACGAAGTAAATATTTATAACGCATTACAAAATTTAGTATCAACGAATAACAAATATACTTATTATTAGATATTTCGAGCTTAAAGTCCCTTTTAAGGTTAAGTTGACTTTGATTACTGTTATTTACTTGTGACCTTAACTTCAAAATTAATTAAGACCCATTTATGAAGCAAATATAGGTACAATTAATATTTTGTAGGCGCCATTAAACTAGTGTTTTCACTTAAAATTATCTAAATTTCATAAAAACAAAAATAATAACAATTTGCGGGATAATACAATGTACGAATTATAACCGACTTCAAAAAAAGAGGAGGTTTGAATTTCTACATTAAATGTATTTAAGTGCCTATAACTTAGACTACGAGTTTAGTAACCAGCGAATTTTTCTATCCCATAAATGGTATATGGTACTGATAACAAATTAAAAAAAAATAATAGCTAGAAATATAAAACCCTTATTCGATCACATTCATCGAATGTTTAGTTAATCGCAGTATACATTTTTCACATGCAGTCTCATATGATTGACATATTGAAAGCCTCTCAAATACCGCTTTTACGTCCATGGGGAGTGATATTGAAAAATGGTTGGTCATTTTCCCCTTCCGATTAACGTACTTTTTAACGAAGCCATGACTTAGGTATTTGTTCATGTTGATCTGTTCAACGATTTAAAATGATTATGCCGTTTTCTGTTGGTATAAAAAAAAATATATTTTATAATTTTTACTGACGAAATTACCCATATAATGTTATGAAACATTTTTAGCTATATCATTAACTTAATATTAAAGTGGGTTCTGGTCCAAAAATGATTGAATAATCACATAATTACTAGTTTTAATAATTTTGTATTAAGCTTTTATTCAGGCCGTAAGGGCGGCTCTTAGGAACTAAATTAAGTTTTATAGCTCTCACCTGTATAATTTTTTATCACAAAAGTTGCGTTTTCCGTCGAGGAAGATTATTTTTACTTTCATTCGTTTTCTTAAGTACAAAAGCTAGTCAACGGAGTGAAATAGTGATACAAACTGTTGCAGGAAGAAACTGTTTTTCAATCTCGGCGAAACGTACAAATGGGAAAACATTTACAAAGCTTACGGCTTAGAGGGAATAGGGCACAAATGGTCGAGCACAGGTGCTGTTTTATTGAAAAAAAAAGATACAAATTACCCTTTTCACTATGATTCCAAGGCGGATTTATTGCGCTTAAAAACAAATCACTTTTTCAGCATCATTGCAATTATACTTTTGTTTTATGTTTTAATCTCTATCTTGAATATAAATTCAATCGTAAAGCTATGTTACCGAGTGTGGATTTTCAGTCGTTTCGAGAATGTTGACTCTCTCTACCCCGTCAAGAATAAAGACATATTGTGTGTATTTTTGATTTTGTAGGTATTTCAAAAGATGCATTGTAATGTCTTATGATTCTATTTTTGTTTATTATAATTGTATATTTACATTTTTGTATACAATAAAATATTCCTTTAACTAAATATGATATTTAGGTTTAATGCAAAATCGCAGTTTAACTTTCCAGTGTCGATACAATTTCAGGATCTATTTTGATCGTGCTATTTATAATTCACCCTTATGATCAAAGACATGAAAGGATTGGGGCACAAGTATCCTTACGTGGTTTGACCAATTAATTAAGCCAAGGCCAGTTATAGATTGAACTTAAATTACTATTGTTTAGTCATATTTTACAGTTTATCAATTATGATTAAACAGGATAAATTTTTATTCGTTTCCACGAAAACATAAAGCAAAAAGTGAAACAGACTATTTTCCCATATTAATTGGTTGACCACCTGATCGATCTTAGTATGGGAAAATAAAAATCGTAATAAGGAAAGTATCCTGACATTATTCCGATTTTTGAGGGCATTCGCCTTTTATATAGATATCATAAATTGAGATAAAACATACCTAATATTAGGCAGGCAGCTTGATGTTATAAACTTCTTGTTTTCGCGAACATGAGATTATACTTGAATAATGTATAACACCACGATGCAATCCTGCAACAAGAAAAACATATGTAATTTTATATAGGTTAAAAATATGATCGCATATATGTTTAAAAGTGATTACTTCTTTTTATATGAATAAAGAAACAGTAGTATGTGGTGATATTTGAATGAAATAGTCATGGTAAGTAGTTACAAACAAACAATCACACTTAAAGACAGTTAAACATACATTCTTTCAACAGTACTCTTTTATCCACCATCCCGAATGGATGAATTACTTACTAAAATTGGACTAAATGTATATGTAATGTAATTATCGGAAATGTAGGCACATAATTCAAAAAGTAAGTGTTTTATTATTTGTTACTTTACATTAGAAAATTTTTGTGAAAATTTAGAAATATTTTATATGATATCATCATACATACAAGTCGTAACTGACTCGAAAATTATCGGAGTCCAAGTAGAGTAGTTCATAAATTTAAAGTAATTTTTATACAAGAATTTCCCATAACCTGCTATAAAGTAATAAAGGAAGGCCAATGCACATATTTAATTTACCCACGGGGTTTATTGCTTATTATTAAAACCGTTATCACCTGTTACCTGTTATCACATTTAAGAATGGAAAAGTTAACGAACACATCTAACAACCAAGACACGCATTAAAACCACTGTTGTAGTTGGATTTAACTACAACAATAATTCGACTTTATTTTAGATTAAACTAAAAACTATTTGTTATCAGAACCTGTTTTCGCTTATTAGGTATTATCTGAGACGAATTTACCTACAGAGAAATGCAGAGGACAGATTTTGTAAACAGATAGAAATTACACCATAATAGGAACTGTACCTTTAACCTTTGATCGAGTTTGTAAATACAGTCACCATTAAAAACGAATACCATTATTATTTTGTCATCTTCCAAGCAAGATTAAATTATAGGAAAACAAAAATCGGGACTCCGAAATATCCGCTTTGACTAAAAGTCAAATGCCCGCATCGGATGTGAGCTATAAAACTTCGGAAACAGGTTGAATTCTGAAACAAAGCGTGGAAAAGTCTGCTTCCAGATGGCGCAGGTGTCCCCAGCAGCTCGCACGTTTTCTAATCAAGCGGAAATGTGCGCTCCGACGGTCCGTCCGACCGGGCCGGACTCGACCCGACGCACCTGAACGCGGCTATCCGGAATCTGAATCGAGTTCCCATTCCATGAACAGGAAATTTATATTTTTGTTATTGATATAAATCCGACAGATCACTTAAAAACCTGATAAGATAATGGTAGCAACAAAAGTGAATAACCGCTCTTACAATCAATTAAACAATGCGGGATTGCATCATGAGCTCGAATTAATGTACAGTCAGACAAAGGTCCAGCTTATCAGAGAGAAAGCGAGCCATAGTCAGTTCGAGGCGCAAAACGCGAGCCGATGGTCGGATAACAGAGCGAACATTCTTTTGTTTTCATTACGTGTAACAGCGGCTCGTTACCACAAAGATCTTCGTAAACCTTTTGACGTTTCGCTAAAAGGTTCATTTCGGCTGATTAATGTTGTAATTCCTCCGGTAGAGCGTACAAAAAAGACACTCGAAGCATTTATACGGTGACGGCTCGTAAGCGGGAGAAAAATGGGGGGAATTTATCTGAGCCGTGTATCGTGCCGGGGCGGCCAACGGGCATCTATTTTAATACAAGAGTGGCTGAAAGGAAAGCCCATGAAACCAAAATAGTACTTTAAGTTGAAGCTTAAACTCTATTTAGCTATATAGTTTATTAAATTGACAGACTTTGAATGCTAAATAAGATATTTGTATCAAAGTGTTTTGAATTCCTATAAAAATACATTGACAGTTTCTTTAAAAAATAAAAACGTTAGACACCTGCAGCCTGCATACAAATGTGAGGTAACTACTAAACGATAGTTTAAATTCCAGATAACGACCACCCTCATAGCACGCGATTAATTGCATTAGTATAGGCCGATACAGCTGCTCAATCGATCGTTAGATAAGCTCAACTCGGTTAGGGGACCGCCATGGGGTTTTATGTCTTTATTACACCGTAACAATGGTATAAATCAGTCGAGGGGTAACTGACGGGTGTTGAGTAAAATTGATATATCATCATAACTAGAAAGAACGACAAGTTTGTACTGGCAGAGGTAAACAGTTTGTACAGCGCCTACCTCAAAGGCGGGTTTAACAATTTAGCTCATTAACGTTAGAAATAACCGGGAATTTCTGCCGTCGCCGTAAAAATCATCGCAGATTAATTCGTGTTTAACTTTGTGATATTTTCGAGAGTTAACGAGGTAACTCCCGTACCCAACAAAGTTACGATGCAACGAGTTCGGGTATGCTTTCAAAATCTGCAGGCTCCTTAATTTTCTTTTGAAAACTCTTTAAATTCTTCATAGCTTTTAAAATTTGCGACTTGGAAATGCTTTGCCGTGAGAAACTATGTTGCAGGAGATTTCATTAAAGGATAGTGTGCAAGTCGTTTGAGTGCTCCGAAATGAATATTAATTAAGAAGAAATTTAGGAACTCGTTTTCGGAATAAAGTAAATTGACCTAAATCGTAAACGTGAAGTTTAACTTAAATGAAACATTTTTTAGTTACTTTATTAAACTAAGTCAAACATGACAATTTTTTTAAAGCGATAATCTAATAAACCTAATATTTACAATTCACTTAATACTTGAGTTGCTGCCTTGGGCTTTAAGTCTAAGCAGTGGAGTATTAGTAGTATTCGAAGCTTTTTATTACGTTGTATTTCTACAGATTTATCAAGTCGTATTAAGTGTTTTGTAGTCCGTGGGCTGGCGTGGGCAGTTATTTATTCACACGGATTAAAGATGGTTTTATGCTTAGACCTGTGCGCAGTCGTTCCACTAGAAAACAGGTTGTTTGTCACCGATTAAATCGACAAACCGCGGTTTACTGCTTGTATAGGAGATATTTACACATTCGAATAGAATAAGATATACGTCCGATAAGTCTTCCACTGTTCGAGAACATGTTAAATTATATATCAATTAAAATATAAGAAAATATAATTAGGACATGGTTTTTGAACACTAAGATTTTGTTGAGACGTGAAAAGACCCGGTTTCTGTAAAAAAAAGTGATCTGAAATTGAATCAGTTTTTATAACTAAACATGATGGGATCAAAGTAACGAAGGGTGGTCTTGTATTTGACCTAAATTTTCTTCCTATTTTTGCCGTATTTGGCACTTACAGAAGTCCAGATGATAAACTTTATTTCCTGAAAAGAAATCAGGCAAAAAATATAACGAATTTCGACGTACAAAAAATCTAATAAACTATTTATATCAGAATAAATAGAAATAAATAAATATCACATCACAACACGTTAACATATCATAACATCCAGATTTTATTCTGAGAAAACAAAACATGCTTCGAGCTTCTAAGAAAGCGTCTCCCGCCATCTTAATAGCTCTCGGAGTTACGCCGCGTAATTATACACCTGTATTTATGTTTTTGGTCTGAAGAAATTTAATTTTTTAGAATTTGATACGAATTTATTGCTTAACTTTACTGTACCTACGTACACATATAATTTTAGTAATATATCGAGATTGGTTGTTATGGTATTGTGTTTTTTTTGTTAATGAAATCATTTATTCATTCCTTATTCTATTCTTTTAAACGACCAGGTGCAGATTGTGTAATGAAATGGCCGCCTCAGGTCTTGTATAAACTGCTCATTTACTTATTACGATATGGAAGCAGCCATACCATTACAATGTCGTAGAAACTAGTCATTAATGCCTGCTTCGTACTGTGTAATGACAAAACAACCGACAATCGTAGTCAAGCACTAAAGTAAATCTACTGGAAGAGACTTCTATAGAAATTTACCTTAATTATAAACAACACATTTTTAAAAATATTTTTTAAATTTAGAATACCATTAATTAATATACCTAGATCGACAATCGTGTAAGATTCGTTTACTTACCATGATTCAACATGGGTTAGGTTCCATTTTGGTTTGTTTTTTGCACAAGGTTGCTGAAGTCAGACGGGAGCGGCTTCGCGTAAAAACCTGATGTATGTGATCCAAGATCATGGTCAAAGGGCGGCTCGAGATTCCTCTCCTGATGAAGAGGGATATATACATATATTAATATTCCAAAGAAGCCTTTTTAGAAATTCCAAGAAACATTATTGTCTTTTAATAATGTAACAATGAATATGTATTATTATGAGGACAAGTAGGTAGTAACAGCCGACCACGGCACAATTCGAACACGCGATCCCCGTGATGGTACAACTGCGAAGTAAAGTGGTATTTGAATTAATTTATTAAATGTCCCTCGAAAAATATAAAAAATATTTTATAATAATAATGTAAATACAATACGAAAATTAATTTAAATTAGCGAAATTCTTACGGTACCTAATGGAAAATGGGTCATTGTGCGTACGTCTATGCGGTAGCTATACTTAGGTACAAAACACTCTTAGAGCTATTAAGAATACTGAGAAGGGAATAAGACAAGTTGCACAAAGCTGCGGACAAAATTAGTTTTATAATAATTTGATAACAAGAATTTTTCTAATTTTTTACTGTAAAAAATTTAAAAAAAAAACATTTTGGACCAAAATACCAATTTAGGTAGTCAAAAAACAAATTTTATTCATTGAAAAATTTAAACCCGTAACAGAGAGTCACGATCATTTTTATCGCTATGATTACTCAAATTACACTAAAACGTTTTTGTTGTTGACATTACTGGTAACATTTTAGATTATTATTAATTATGGCACACTGGGTTTGTCGGTAAAAATGCAAAGTACATAATATCACCCCTAGTGGGGTTCGTACCCACTAATTAATTAGACATCACCTGCGACGCCAGCACACCCCCGCTACAGTGCAAGGAAAGCACAGAAGTATAGACACAGAAATCAACTATAAACTAAACTATAATTAAATAGTTAACTTCAATTTTGTGTTTGTTTTCAGTACCATTGCGTATTTTCTTTGTCATTCTTATATGTTTTTTTTTTGCTAAACTTACAGAAAATTAACACTTAAAAGATATAATAATTCGAAAGACATAATACTACATATGTATGTTAATTTCTATTTGTCAACATTTAACTTAATTTCAATAAGCAATTCTAGATGTAAAGGATCTTGTTCAAACATTTTTACTTTTTGAAACTACTAAAAATATTTTCTTACATGTTATTTTCTTTTATTAAATTTTTAAATCGTTTAATTACATTTTCTCATAATACCAAATAGTGATTAAAATGTAATATAATCTGCCTTAACAATAAAACAATACTTTTGAACTCTCCTTATTTTATGCCCACTGTGGTCGTGTGAATTGACCGTAAATAACTATTTATTATATGCAATTAAATTATTTTAATGATACCTACATCCGTTTTGTAAAACGGCAAAGCATCTGTTAAAGCAATCGTTCGTAAGCACTTGTATAGTTGCGGTTAGGTTTATACAAATATAAATTATGCCTTGTTAGGAGTAATAACATAACGATATCAAAGCAATTTATATTTTCTGATATAAATATGAAAAAAAGTATTTCTACGTTAAAATTTTTATAAGAATAGTATTGCTACAAATTAAGGTAACTTCTAATCTAATGCGATGTTAATAATCACCTTTCTTCTTAATTTGTTTGCTTGACCTCAATTAGTTAAATGTGTCAAAGCTAACGTTGCAGACTTTTGAATAAATGAATGCGTTACTCGCCTTTATTTACTCAAAAAGTAACACTTGACGTTTAATTCAACATTTACTAAGCAAGCAAATGACATAAATTATGCATCATTGCATGTCGGGACCTATTCACGAGTTGTCGCCGTAACTGGCCCATTTTAGCTTTATTTTCATGAAAAATGGCTGCCGTTCGGTGCCTCGGTGGAAGAGCGAATTTGCTCGTAATATTTATGTGAGCTTGAAGCGAAATAATGATATGTATATTATTTGGGTCTCGAAGCGAGGCGCCCAGGGAGCTAGAAGTAAGAGTAGCATTTGTCAATGCCTGAGCAGGTGGGCGGGTGCCTCCTGTGGTCCTGTTATTACTCTATTTTTTGGCTCATTTCTATAATAGCTACTTATAAATGTGTGGGGAATGTAAAGCTATTTTTCTGACATACACCTCCTTGTATGCTTGTGTGGTCTTATAAATGTTTACTTCTTATAAATCATTGGAAGGGCTTTATATGAATTCACCGTTCACAATAAAATAATAATGGAATAAAAGATAACTGAAAATAATCAGAGCAGTACGCTAAAGATAAAGAAAATAGACAATTTACAAATAATTGACTATTTTTTCCGCACGACGTAATACAACGATAGCATCAAAGAAAGTATCGATATTTGCTTAGATGTCGTTGATATTTTTTTCATCTGTTTCTTTTCGTATCAATCATACCAACTTAAAATCAGATGTGAGCCATCAAAGTTTTCTAAAAAAGATTTTTACCTACACCTTTTGACACATAATTCATTGTCAATACAAAAATCTTACTATAAAATAGCCCATAAGAAATTATCATTATCCAATAATAAATCTCTTGATTGAAAGACTATATTTGCGGTATTCAACAAAGCTTTCGGAAGCAAGGAGGTGGACCTATCCATCACCATGTAGTCGTGGCTGATACAACAACGTCGGATGAAAGTAATCGCAGTCACTGACCGGATCATACCCGAATATCTTCAGTAAGTCGGCGAGGGGCCAGGTTGCCGTGAAAAACGACGGCCATTAAGGAAGTGAATACATTTAAAATAATCGGCTTAGCCGTCCGACGTTGACGTATATTCGTACTTATCTCACGAAGATACCGGCACACAGATATCCCTAACTAATCCCTTACACAAACGTCTGAAAAAGAGTCGGCACCGACTCTCCTTGTACGGCTAAGCTTAGTAATTGAATGAGTCGAGTCACTGCGCGACAATTTGAACAAAAGAACCCAATAATTCATGTTTATAATCTGACGCAGTGTGTTCACTCTTTTATAGACTTTTTTAAATATCGCCACTTTATTTCCCTTTGTTGGATTCAGATATAAACTGTACAATGGAGGTGACAGTCACAATATCGGTTTTTCATTACTTATTCAATGCTGCGCTCGCTAGATCTAAATATTTGATATAAATATGATTTAGACATATTTTTGGACAGATATATATATAATAAGAAATGAGATGTCGTGGACCTACTAAAAGAAATTTCTCTAGAAATAAGTAGTGCCCTTGTACTGAATTTCTCTTTATCTTAAGTTCTATTCTTATTTTTTTCCTTGATGTACATCACTACATAGTATAAAACAAAGTCGCTAGTTTAGTCTGTTTGTCTGTATGCTTAAATCTTTAAAATTCCGCAACGGATTTTGATGCGGTTTTTTGTAACAGGTAGAGTGATTCAAGAGAAATGTTTTTATGTATAATTTTTTCCGAATTTTGCACCCGTGCGAAGCCGGGGCGGAAATAAAAAACCAATGCCTGGTTTTCTGTAAAAGGTATCTATATACATCTTGTGGTGGTCGTAGATGTTTACTAAAACAAAAGTTAAAATCTAGTGCTTTTTAAATTCGCAAGGGTAGTTTGTCATACTATGCAATATACAAAAGCGGCTTTATTATACAAAACTAATATGATCTATAGCTAATAACCTCACTGGAAAACATGTAATATTATATGAGAGAAACATTACATGATGAAAAAAATGTATATTTACTTACTGAAATAGGCGAATGTATAAATAGGGAGCATACTAAGGGATTTTTACAGTTCTTAATCAGGATATCCCCATTAATTTTTAAGGACTTCCTTTGAGTGGCGGCGTGTTTACTTTGAAAACAAGGTAAGTTTTAATGGAGTTACAATTCGTTGACCCTAAAAAAGGCGATTTCAAAAGTGGGAAGCGTTGGCCCTGTAGCCTTTGTTCGTATTATAAATACTTAATTTATTCAGTCATTTTGTTAGATACAGTAAGTTCAAAGGTTAATTTTTTTCAAAGGTCAATCTAATAATACCGGAATCACTCAAACTGAAAGTGTGGGTAACAGTTAGCAACCGTAAACAAACTTCAATTAAATTCCTACGAACACTCACATTAAACGTGTATTTATCTAACGCACTAGGAAAGAACCTGTCACTTAAAAACAACATGGCAGCATCCACTCTTGACGTCTGAAGTGGCTACCACATCGTCAACCATATAAATGATCGTGAGGACTATCTAAACTTGTAGTGTTTTCACTCTGGATGTCGTCCCGTCTCATGCAGTGCCATAGTCGTAGGCGTAGACAAACAGAAGTTCAACTTTGTCTATATAAATCGGAATAATACAAAAAATTACTTGGAAATATTTTATTGTTGTATTTTTACACAAAATATTTAAAATTGATATCATAAAAAAAATTAAGTTGAAAATCCTCAGACCGAACTTATTTTCTTTTTACTTAGTGGATTTCAATGTAAGCACTTAAGATCAAAATATCTAAATTAACACTGGGCTAAGATGAGCACTGGAAGTAATTTTTGAAGTTATATTCAGAATCCCGTACCCTATTGTCTAGAAAAATAAATCAATACGATTCAGCTTACATTAATGAACTCAAACCAATGGCAATACTTCTTGACTGTAATTTGTTGCAAAAGAACATTGCATTCTATTTTACATTATATTCGCTGTGTAAGTACAATAATTACTATAGTTCACACAGGAACCGAGTACCTGACGAGTGCGGAGGCGGCCAAGAGTACAATTAATATGAGAATTCTGAGGGTTGAGGGTCTCCAAACTAACGAATGACAGACAGTTTGCACGATATTAAAGGTAATACTATAAACAATTTAATAATAAGAGTAAAAATAAACAGTAATTTGTTTGTATAAAGTTAAAGTCATTTGTGCCTCGGAAAGGAAAAGTAAACATCCCCTCAAATTACAAGTGGCTTTCTCGAATCTAAATTTATCTCTTGAAAAGATTAAAACATCTACCTATAACCATGCGACGAGTTGATTAATCGTAAACACGAACAGCCGTCGATTAACTGAAGAGGCTTAAGAAGTCGATGGCCACAAATCGTTCAGCGAGAGCACTCGACAGAGCGACACTCCCGCGCATTAGCCGCCATTTCCGCGGCGCCTGCGCACACGCTAGCACTACCAAAACTCTCCAAGTCAACTCTGACGAATTAAGTTATTAACGCTCCGGACAGCTGTTCAACACAAATCAAAGGAACCACCACTCTAACAGACTCAACGTCCTCCCGTTTTATTACCGTTTTACGAGCACTTTCATATTCAACTTCGTCATACACCGCGCGAGGGTGCCAGCGATTGTTTCCACGACAAAATTAATACCGGCCCGTGTTTATTTTACACTGTCTAGCGACATCCTCCGTTATTGTTCTTTGAAGTTCACGCTTTCCGTACCTTTGATCCTTCCGATATTAACTCTGATATGCGACCATAAATATATTTTGCGAAAGCGAACTCTACTTTGACGCTATTTACTTAGTGGCGAAATATCATTATTTACTCACGTAGTAAGCAGCGATAAAGCCGAAGGGCTCACTAACTCGTTCATAATAATTCTACTTAACTCCAGCATATTTTGGGCAATATTACGTGCGCCCTTCTTGTCATCGTACTGCCTGCAAATATCGTAAAGTGAGACGGTTATAAATTATTTACAGTTTCCACGCGAACGCCGTGTATTTGTCACCCCGGGCCGAGGTATTAAGATATTGCTTCGTATTCCTATGGGCCTCATTATAGGGCGAGTCGGGCATACGACACCTCTAATATTTCATCCCTAAGAAGGGCCACGAGGTAATGCTTCTCAGCAAAACACCGGCTTAAAATAATACGCGAAATTTCTGAGAGTTTTCTCATTTTCCTAAAATTCTTGATGGTGTTTCGCGTACTCTTATACCTACTCTTAATATCATTAAAAACAAAGAGCGGAAGAACGATTCGCTAAAAAGATTGTTTTGATGGTAGTTACATTAAGGTAATTGTGTACGGCTGCGAAACAGTTTTATAGCCCATAGCGGTGGCCGTTTGGGGCTGCGCTAGCCCAATCATTGTCAGTATTTGCCGCCGGCCGAATTTAATACGGGATACGATGTTAATGGAACAAATTTAAGTATCCTACGGTTAAATTGGCTCTCAAGATTTATAGGATAACAAACTGCCGAATGTATATATTTAAATAAAAGGCGTCGCGATATTCGATTCATTGTCAGGTTTACGTCAACTGTGTAACTTTTATTTACATTTATATTTTAATAACTTTCGGTGTTGCGAGTACGCTAATGTATCTCTTTGAGATATACAAAGTCATAATTATGGCATCATATCGGAAGAAAAATGTCGTGGCCGAGTAATGACTTCGCCCGCGCCCATCAGAAAGACCCACGGATCAATTTACTCTCACAATGACCTTAATATAAAGTCGTCTGAGAGTAATAATTTTCATGTATGAGTATTAAAGAAATTCTATGTTGATGTTATCTGAGGCGTGAGTCGCGTGTGCGAGAGGAAACCGAGTAGGGACGTTATTAAAAAAGCACATGTGGCCCGAGATGTGTATCGCAGCGTCTGTTAATTACTTTTGACATGCAGCATATGATTCAATTATCATATGATTTATTCGTAGTGAAGGGTCGGATGTGAGGGACGCGGGGCGGGCGGGTTGCGCAGTTTATTTAAGCGTTAACTATCACATTAATTTACGAAAGGATCTCGTTCCCGGCAGATGGCAGGCATCTCATGAAAACGGTAGCAACAGATTTTTTTGCTCACCTACTTGACACGCTACCGATTTGTGTGGGCCGAGGACCTCAGCGGTGGAATTCCGAAGACGCGGAATATTCACGGCGATAATCTCACTAATTTCCTGGGTGTGTTAGAAATCGTGGAGAACGAATTCAAAATTTTACATAAAAATATCGATCGACACAACGGTAACAAGTCGTTGATATGGAAATTAAGTCGAGCACATAAAATACATAAAGTCGCCGTCACTACCCATATCCATGTTCCATGTCCAAACGATTTTAACATACCTACAAATTTTCCTTAGCGCTATTATAAAACTATAAATTCTACGATTATCGCGTGCCACATCTTAAAAGTCGGTGTTATTCACATAAAAACAGCTTTAATTGCTTAACTCATCCGTCGCACAACCGCATAATTCACCTGGGGCCGCTTTCACACCAATGTTCGCTCCGGCTTCGTTAAGCCAGAAAACCTGTTGGTAATAAATACTAATTACTGGTAAAATAACA
This sequence comes from Amyelois transitella, assembly GCF_032362555.1. Lineage (NCBI taxonomy): Eukaryota > Metazoa > Arthropoda > Insecta > Lepidoptera > Pyralidae > Amyelois > Amyelois transitella. The sequence goes on along the minus strand of NC_083506.1, from coordinate 4,653,697 downwards.
CGATAACATCGCGACCAAAATTCTTACCATAATAATGCGGCAATGACTGGTTGGCAACCAAGAAAAAATAATCGTTACCATACATAGTAAATCTCGCGTGACGCGTAATGGTCTTAAGAGCTTATTTATAGTCGTCGGTCGTTTTGAGTGAACCGTTTAATAAATATTATCACACTGTAAGTCGTCAACAAACGTGAGAAGAGAACAGTTTGACCCGGTTCGTGATATTTGTCTCATTTTGGAGATTAAAATGCGATCGCTGCGGAACGACCTCTTCAGTTTGTTGAGCCTGTCTTTACAATAAATAACGTAGGTTTATGGATTTAACGAGTATCTTGTATAATTAGACTAATTCAAAATGGCTCCACATTTTGAGTGTTCTTGAATGACAAAAGAGGGCTTATATCGGCCTGCAGGAAGGGAACTTCGGTTAATTCCAAATACGCCTCAATGACATCTCAAGTGATATTGCATTTTGAACAAGGCTATGTTTTTATACATATCCGGTTCAATTAAAAGAGTGTTCCGATGAATTTACCAACAAAAAGGTAAAGAGGATAAAGAAATACAACACACGTGCTTTTAAAAAAGATTGAAAGCACAGAATTCCTTCATAATACGTACTTACTTCGAGAGTCTTTTGAGCGTTTTATAAAGTAAGTAAATACATAAAAGAAATCATTTGCAATGATTTGAAAGGCTTCGAATGAGAAGTTTTTATGTGCCATTTAAAACATCCTCCTATCTTAATTCAGTTTTACTGCTCATAGTCGGTTTAAATTGATACACATATCGAGTGCTATTTTTATAACATCGTATTCCAACAACAATGAAGTAACTAATTCATTAGTAGGACAAAGTCTTGGCGGGGTTCCCACATTTGCCACCACATGGCTCGCATTGAAACGTGTCTCTGCTACTTTCAATAAATCCGGATTATCATTTATTTGAGTACGCGATGTGACATTTTGAATTCCAAATTTGTATTTTATATGGTTGCAGCACAGTCTAAAATGAAACGTGGATTAGTTTTAAATGTGCGAGTATTGTGCGTTCACGGTGGAGGAAGTGCGTGTTATTGCAGCTTATGTTTCGAAGTCGCCCGCTGAGATATTCGTGGCACCCGTCCGTTTTTTGTGACAGACCAACAGAGTGCCATAAATAATAGGTAGGGGTTCCCGACCAGGCGCTTTGTAATAAATTCGATGCTCTTTTAGTAGCAAGAAACGGGCCATCCAGGATTGAATTATGGTGATGCGCTAAGCCTGCAGACGGTATGGGAATTCGCCTTTTTATTTTCTTTTCATTTCGCGCTCTTATATTACATTTGTATCATTCAATATTCTCGGAAATAGCTCATATGAATGCAGTACAAGTCCATTCTGTTACTCGCTCCCAGAGTCGAATATCAAGTTACTTACTACTTACTCCTCAAAGAAGACACGCGGCACGACGGTATTGTCTTACTCTTAAAACAGAAAACATTTAAATCTCTAGGGACCGTCAATATTCCGTTTCCAAGTAAAACAAAAGCGTCTAGAGAGAGGGCGGTTTTAAACTAAGATAGATTAGTGTTGTGCCAGTGGACAACACGACACCGGCCAGCTTATGTACTCGCTCGTTTGAGAAACGTTCTGTTGACTTGCTTTGCGAGCGAACAAGGGGATATTGCTCCTAATATATGCTGTAGGCGTCGATTATTTGAATAACAATGCCTTAGGGTATATTGCAAGTCTTCATAGTCTCACAAAAGTCTAAAATTTATTAAAATTCAAACTTCATTAAATATTTATTCCTCTTGGGTATGTGACATTACTTCATGCAGACTGAGTGAGTATTTACTTAAAATAGGCGACGATGTTTGAGCAAGTTTACACACTTAAGAGCTGACGACGACATTCATCTATTTTGAGTTATGAAAGCGGTATGTGTATCACATTAAAGAACTTAAGATACCTGTCATGGTCTGAGTAATGTTTGTCCCGTGAGAGTGACTAGTATAGAGTTACTGGAGGCGAGTGCCTCTCAAATTACCCCGGATAAGTCAATCATTGGAAACGTCCACGTTTGCCCAAAATAAAACGCGATCCGAATGTTGCGTGGCGTGTGTGGCGCTCCCGGCATAACGCGTAGCGACAGCCGACATGTTTTGTGCGAGAAAATAAAATTGATGGCGCACGCAGTCGGACTTAAATAGCATAGTATTCGTGTTCCAGCTAAATGCTTTTGTCTATTTTACAACAGTCACGTCTCTCCTCCGCCTTTTATTTTCGAGTTACGTATCAGTTTTTCTGACATCTATTCGAGTAACACGGAAATTGTTCTGTCATATTCTCTGATTCGTGCCTCCGTTTTAATAAAAACAGTTTAACGCATTTAGCCGGCGATAGGGAGATAATTGGACAAGTGTTAGTGAGAGATCTGCGGCGAGGTCCAATTTCCTGCTCTGCCCGCAGTCTTCGAGCAAATAGCTCTTTGCAAATCAAACAAGGGACCGTCTGCCGAATTCACATATCAACTTCGCATTGTTTCTCTCCCATCATTCGGGCTAACCAGAGGCGTTTTCGATTATCTGCCCTCCGGAGAACAAAGCCTGTGACCGCAGAACCAAGTCAATTACATAGTTCAACAACTCAGCCCTTATAACTTTCATGGGCTACCACCGGAATACAGAAAAGGGTATCTGTTTTCAATACTGAGGGCGATGTGCGATTGACCCTTTCGAGTGTCCGCATTGACTTTTAAATTACTAATCTCGCGGGAGTAAACAGAAACAGAGCCTCGGGAATGGATTGTTTAAACGGTCGAGCGCACTTGCATATCTTCATTAGCGACGGACAAGTAGATACTTATGCTCTCAGTGCTTACTCTTCACTTTTGTTGCGATCAGCTACTTGGAAAAGAGCAAGAAGTTTGTTATCTTGGTTCTTGGTAATGAAGTAAAAAGCTGAGAATTTAGTAAGAGAAAAGGAAGTTATCGTTATTATTCTATTTTAACTGGTGTGCTTTATGAAAATCGTAATAGCAAGCTATAAGTATGCGCAATCGGGTCCTCTCAACAAATCAACAAACATCTACATTCGGGGCTGGCCATTCCGTCGTTCCTAAACACGAATTGAATTTTGATAGAATATAAAAATTGGGATAGAACGCTATGCATGAATATGGTTGCATTAACATAAACTTATTGCTTAAACACAGCACTGTATAAACAGAATGATATACATCACACCCGAGTATAATGAATTAACATTCTTTCACATCGTTTAAGTTAAGCCTTAACTGTGATACACGACTCGTTTTCCGGAAATAATTTAACTTGCTAACCGCTGTTACATTCGTAATAGCAGGGGCGTTATTAATGTTTATCTAAGCATCGCGATAGACGAGTAAAGGAAGCACAAGCGCGGCTATGGGGAGCAACGAAGCGCGCCATTTCAACTGATAGCTCTATACCATTTTTTTTGTTCAACGTCAGACGCAATACCCGTTCAACTCGAATGAATTACTTAATTTTTCCACATTGGTAACGAAAGGCGGTTGCTTACAGTTCAAACGAATTAACATCACCTATTGTTAGTAAAAAGATAATGGGTTGAGTGGTTCCGATTCAAAGCTATAGAAATCACAGAACTGTGTAATTTTCGACAAATATTTACTCCTATCAGGTCAGGGGTTTAGTTCTGACAATAGAACGGGAGGTTGTAAATTGGTAAAATTAATATAGCTTTTGGTTATTTGTCAGTTCCATTGAAATTGGCCTTGGGAACGTCTGTAATTAAGTCGTGACTATTTAATAAGGGTTTAATGAATTAGCTTTATGAATAAATATCAATTTCGTATTGTAAAATGAAGATATCAATGAATGAAACAATTGGTTTTAATTGTTATATCGTTCTGAGTTGGAACAATATTAATAATAAAAGGTAGCTATTGTTTCCTGCTGTAATTGATCCCTTTAGATCAATGGTATAAGTTAGAATAAAAAGTAAAATTCTCTAAAACGGAAAAGTATTGTCAAAACATATTGTGCAACTTCTTGAAAAATAATTTCATTGAAACAAACTTTTAATTTGATTGATAAGTATTAATATTAAATGCTTTTAACAAAAACAAATTACCGAGCTTCAAGAGAAGTCAGAAAACGTAAACAATCAGACAGACTCAGCAAAAGACTTAAACTGAAAAGTAGTACGTGTAGTAACTGCGTCAAAGGGACACAAAATTAGAGTATTATTAACGCATCCATTGCCGAATGCAATACGGGCAGCTATAAAATGAATTCTCTTTCGGTCTACTGCTTATTAATGAGATGAAATTGTTAATAACGATCGGTACAGTGAATAAAAATAACGATTAAGTGTGTTAAACTGCCGTAACTGATTGGAATTCGGTTCGGCAGTAGGCTATTGTGTAGGGAATAATGGAAGTGTTTATGTTTGGGTTATTTTTTAGGAGGTTCGTAAACAGCCGTCTACCTGGCAGACCATCCATCACATGTCATAACGAGAAATTATTGTCCGTTTTTATTGGCCTTCCAGGAAACGCTATAAAATATGACTTTATTTGCAAACATTGTGTTACGGAATGTTATAAATAAAATTAATCTGACAAGTCCCTTAGTGCCATTAGATGTTAATTGAAATGTCACATGAAGAATTATTTCCGTTTTCCTTAAATTCTTTTATTAAAAAAAAAATATGACGACTAAATATTTCGTGAGTCCAATTTTGAAAACGTATAATATTGTTAATATTTGATCTTAATAAAGCCTCATTTAGAATGTTACTTACTTTACATTCTTACTTGTTCAACCCTACTCTCACTATGTTTTTATTGAATTTAAATGTCTGAATAAAACAATCCATTGTTTATGCATATGAGTCCACAGTCTTTGTTGCTAGAGATCAGAACAAGCGACAAGGGCGTTTAACAAGAAATCCAGCAAACATAAGTACTCCTTAGCCCTTATTACCAGGTTGTAGAGTTTAGTATAGATTGATGTAATAGTATCTATAGATATATGAATGTAAAGCCTAGTGTATTTAGTATGCAGATTAGACAACGGATACCCACAGGAACACACGCACTGTATTAATAAGAATTCTATTGTATATTTATTTCGCTAAAAATACATTTTCCAGTTTGCGGAAGTTACACCGGAATTGCTCAATTTTAAGTATTCAATAATTGTTAGTAGGTACTATTGGGAACCTTAGGTGATGACCTAAATGTCACTTCAAAACACTGAAAAAGTAGTTTGAACATATTTGTTTTTTGTTTATATTAACCGTATTTATTTACATCTTATGAAAACAATGTAATGAAAAAAAAATTGAATTTATAAAAATGGAAAATAAAGGAAATGGAAATTATTATTGATTAAATTTGGTCACAACCATCTTTTAAATAAATATAATTTTTTATGTCATTAAATGAACCTATAATATATAATAATTTAATATATTTAACAAAAAAAAAAACGTTTTTGTGTTAAATAAAATAAATAAATACATTACTTATTTAAGTCGACTTGAATCATATTTTGTATTCATTTAATAAATCTTACCAACTGACGTAAGTTTAATGCTGGTACGTACCTGAAAAATTAAGAAAACAATTACACATTAAAGAAAGACTAAAAGATACGAAAAAAAATTAAGCCCACACATAATACATCCTTATAAAGCATCACGAACACGTTTAAACATAAGCCTTCAAATAAATGTGCATATCATTACATTAACAAGTCTTCTAGTGTGGTCCATGGACATTTTTTTTATAGAAAAGTTATTCGTATCAATTAATGGGTTATACCTCGACGCATGTAAGCCATTTAAGTCATTTGGGTCATTAGAAGGTCCGAGTTCGAAACCTCTAATTAATTTAAAGCTATCAACTAAATTGTAGTTATTAAGACTTCTTTCGAATTTTGTGGAGACACCTATTTTCCTTTTACTTATGATGGACGTAAGAGTTTTGAATATAAGCTGTTTGAGATAAACTAAATATTGATGAAGCTTTGAAAACGACAAGCTTGCATGAAGTTGTATTTAGCGAAAGAAGTATACAGGGATCGTGGCAAGTAGAATACTGTGGCTTCTACCTGCCCCTCCGAAAAAGGCATAATTTAATATATGTATGTAATATGTAAATATTGATAAGCTTTATAATTTAAATGGCAAGTACCAAGAAATAAAAACATATTTCTTAGTACTTATAATAATATTATATATCGTTAAGGAATTATATTTTGTTTTTAAATAAGTCTGACGTTCCTATGTATGCATTACTGTATCACATCATAAAATTATGGTATTACTAAAATAAAACTATATGAAGACAGTCTCCTTGAGTGCTGGTTTGATGATTTGCAGCTGAAGATAAAAGAAAAAGTAATATCAACTTCCGTCTTAAGAATACTCAATCTAATGACGATCACTTCAAGGTTTGAATTTGTATGACATTTAAATCGAGTTAACTGTATTTACTACATTAAAATTTCAACAATACCGCGATGCGATGACTCTGCAGTTAAAAAGTATCTGTTTCACGATTAGAATGACTATTGTTCATTGATTTCATACACCTGGCTCTGGCTCTAAGCCAACACCGCGAGAGTGAATGTAAACATTGCATTGCGTTCCGAGGCTCGTTAAGGTTTTTACCACTAACTACAACAGTATAAGAATGTTGCACATTTTAAAGTGTAGAACAAAATTAATTATTGTTGTAAATTAAGTTATAACTTAGATATATAGTTTAGATTATACAAGGGCACTATTGATTTAATTTTTACCTCGTTCAAACAACATTTGTATAGATGGATTACGTACCTAACGTAAGTATGTACGCATTACCACATCTATATCCCTTACAAGGTAGACAGAGCCAACAATCTTGAAAAGAACGAAACGCCTCGTTCAACTGAATGGTTTTATAAGTGTAGTAGTTGGACTATTGAGGTGATAATGGGATGGAGATTCGAGAATATAGATTAAATATACAAAAAAACTAAAAGTGTTATTTGTAAGCCTTAAAAGAATAGCAATACCAGTACAAATGTGGTGCAAATAAGTTGAGCCAATCTATAAAATTAATCTATATCAATCACCAACTGTACACTCTAAAAAGTCGTGTTACATTGCACTGATCATATACGTAGCGAAGTATGCTAATGTGACTATAATGGACCAGAAAACAATGGTTCAGTAATAGAATCCCTAAGTAATATTAAGCAAGGTCCATCAATCATCCGAGATATCGTATGATCTTATCTGAAATGAAACTCATCATTTATAGATCTGTACGTCGGCGTTGGTCGAATGTTATTAATAGATTTCTATCTGGTCATCATCTGAATCTGGTAACGGTAATCTCAGTCATTTTGTCGGTCCAATGATATGAGTAACAAATTATTGAGTCTCGCATTGATACATCGATATGTAGCAGCTTAAAAGTGAGTGCTGACCAACGTTTTTTTACCTAGAGTTTTTTGTACGAACTAGATACTAATGAGAGAATTAATGGTTAAGATTGATATCAAAGCTATTTTGGATTACGCAGTAAGCCAGCAATTTCATTTTTTTGATATAAATTAACATATATGATACGAGGAATATAAATGAGGTATTACTCTTTAAAATTGATATTGATGGTGATTATATTAATTCTACTTCATACGTAATTTTTAAGATAGATGAAGGGGATTATTTAATAAACTTAGATATATTTGTACATTGTATTCTTTAGCACAACAGAAATATCAAAACTACTTTTGTTGAAATTTTGCATGGGTACCTAGGAAAGATATAAATTCTATATGTATTTACATACATACATAAAATCACGCCTCTTTCCCGGAGGCGTTACAAGGCATAGGCAGATATAGGCAGGCCTGCCTTGCCTGCCTATATGTATTTATTTTGAATAATCACCTGCAAAGCCCATGGCAAAAGCAAGTACAGTATTAACATGAAGATTTTTTAAAGGAAACATGAGGATAAAGTTGGCATTTTCATTTTCATAGCTCTGTAGACTTTGTCGGCCCTTTGTATATGCAAGCGAAATAAGTTTTATTATCTATGTAGCAATAACTTTCCTTTTTTATAATACAATACCAAAATCTCCAGCCGATTAAGTGACTAGACTATTCTTAGGTAATTCGAGCTTTGCTACTAAGTGGCGCGGTTGTAAACCGATAAAACGTTACGACGTACATTAACGGCTAATAATTCGTCGGTGACAATTTCGAAACGTCACCACACGGACGTTCCGTGAGATGGAAGATTAGTAACATTGACAGCAACGATAAGTTAAAACTTTTTTCTTGTATAACTATAATCGCGCGAAGAGATGGGAGAGCGTGATAAACCTTGTCAATATCATTACGACTGCCCAAGACGGGCTCAACAAGACTGTGGGCTACTTTCGGGTAATGAGAGTTTTTATCTGTAGATGTTTTACATGGACACGTCTTGTACCTCGTTTGTTTTGAGTACAAGTTCTGTTCAAGATTAATTTCTTGTTAGTACATTGACATAAGTCTATGTTTTTATAGCAGTTAAAGTCTTACCGATACAAATATCTATTTTGTTTTTGGATAGAATAGATTCCATGTCATTTTTATAGTAACTATTAGTAGTTTGTTGTAATTATAGTTTTAACAATTAAGAAGAGCTGTTGGTGCAAAACACTCATACCAAACGTTCTTCAATCTTTCTTTTAGCAAAGTCAACCCTTTTATATATCTTTCTATACTTTTCTTTTATTTGTTTGTCAATGATTTATATGACAGCTTATCATTAGTACAGACAAAACTTTCTAATCCGTTAAAAACTGTTTAATTAAAGCTAGCTTAAGTATCAATTTGTGTTAGTTTTATGACCGAGGTATCTTAATGTCGCCAGTTTTGACTTTTTGACTAAACCTATAAAATGCGTAGTTAAGAAATACCTAACTATTTTTATAAATTTAATATTGTGTTATTCAAAAAGTCTTTACTCTGCCAATTGCAATCTGATTCTGACAGCTATTATAAGAATAAAAGATCGGAAACATTGGATTGGAAACTTGTTTAAAAAGGAATTTCCTGTTTACATGGAAGTCTGTCGCAAAAGCTGATATTGAAAAAAAGTTCTGACGTTTTTCATTTAGTGTCTCGTATTCAGTTATTGATGGCGCCAAATGCTTCGTTTGGAACTAATTATGGATTCCTCCCCCGTTTCCTCATACTACCTAAGACTAAAAAATGAACTACAATATTGTGTATCCGACATGTTTAAATGTCATCGGAGGCGTGGTAACTCAGTTTGGATTTGGACGCAAACTAGTTTTATAACTAGTTGCATTAATTTACATAACACCTATGCATCATAGTGGCCTGGCAATATTAATAGGTTTACATAGTCAAGTGCACTCCATTGAACATTCTCAAACACGCCTTGTGGACTAACGCACAACAAATATATGCGGCAGGTGTCCCCTATTTACATACAATTTCCAAAGACATACACCAATAACTCCTTCTTTAGCATTAGATCCGGTGTGATAGGTGTTATTGATGCATTATTATTTATATTTACGTCCGTAAATATTCTTAAGACGAGTTCATTATAACAATTATATAAGTATTTATATTAAAATACTCTATAAATTGAATACTTATCTAATTGTAAGTAAGATGTGAAATATTACAGTTATTTTTTATTTCTGAATCAATATCATTTCTTTCAACATCAAATACTCAAGAATCAATAAGTGTTAGGTCCAACAAACAAACACTAACTAGACTCTTAAATAATAGCCATCCAATTTTGAGAAAGACAGTTATAGCTCTAGAACAAGCGAGTATTGATGAGAAGCCCACGCCTAAACTTTTGTTCAGTTGTCAGCTTTGTGTAGGAATGCAAAGCGTTGTGACATATTATTAGATTCGTTTTGAGTTATCGTAATGGTATTAAGAGGGTTAGTCTTCATAAATATGGAAACATTTAACTTATTATATTTAAACCGCTTATTAGTCGTATTTCTTTGGCTATTACGCTCGAAACTTTAGTAGTTACTATAACAAGTTTTATCGTAAACCGAAGGCCGGAACAATTTTGCATTTAACATTAAAAAAGTACTTAAGAGATTACTTATAAAAGACATTTGACAATGATCGTGATGAAAGTGATGAACATAATAAAAACACCAATACCAGTTTAATTTTATGCCAAAATCAACTTAATATATTGGATTAATAATCGTTGTATGAAGTTTGCGCATGGGAAATGTTAGGCAAACAATAGTTGTAGGCCACCCTTGTCGACGGGGCTGCGCCGCCCACAACGAGTCGTGATGGGTACTGCCTACTGCAAGTAAACGTGGGGCTTAAGTCAAGGCATAAATTAAAGTTTATGAAATTAAGTATGTTCTTACTCGTTGCCACTATGATAATGAGTTCACGCACATGTCGTCTATATAGACAACAATGAACGACAATGTAGGCGTATTTAAATTTTAAATCATTGTAAATACTTTGCTATAATAATGAACTAACCTAAATATTGGTTCGAATACACGAAAATTATTAAATATTCATGAATTCTTGAAATCAATCCTGAATGACAATCACAATCGTATGAAACTCTGCATGCAATTATTTTATTATTTTTATAATCACGTTAGTGATTTGGAACAAGATTTAATCCACATCCACACTATTAATAAAGGGAAAATATTTGTATGTTCTAACGAATAAACTCAAAAAACTACTGGACTGATTTGCACAGATAAAGAACAAAGCCTATCTCCTTTTTCTGAAATTTCCCACTGGACGAAAACTAGTTATTTATGTGCACATTGTTGTGATATTGTATGTTATTGGTTAAATACTGGTATCAAATATTTTATTATGATGCGCTCGTCATAATTAAATATTTAATACCAATCAAAATCAATTTCAGCCAAGTTACTCGCTGTTATACCAGCCATAACTTTACCCCCAGTAAGTTTTATACCCACTCGCTGATATCTCGACCGATGCGCACAGAATACCAATAAGAGGTGTAAACTAGAAATAAAATACACACGAAATACACGTATATTATTGCAACACTATCTTTGACGGTGATGTACTGCTATGAAATTCGAATATTGTTTCTCTCTATATGTCGATCTTATTTGATGTAATCAAAATGGAATGTTATAAAGAATATATCAAATACATGAAGACTGTGTATTTGATCTTATGTTGAATTACTATTTATGTTGTAACTATGTTTGAAAATAATATTTTAGTTGATATTTAAAGCGAATGTAGGTTCAACCTTATATTTGATCTTACGCTAGAACTTTAAAAAACACGCTTCCCTATCACCTGAGAACTGTACGAGTATGTGAACGCGTTGGCGTCTTAGGTCGCGTTATCGTTATTAGCTTTATTATTTCGGGGGACGTCTTTATTGTGCTGTAAATATTTTATTCAACGATAAGAGCCATCTCTTGATAAAACAAATTGATCGAGGAATAGAGACCGGAGCTTTGGAAGGTTTATGAGATACGTGGGTGGGTTTAATTGATACGGTGAGATTGTGCGAACGACGCCGCTCATATATTAATATTTAACGTCACTGTTTAGAGGCCTAATGCATAATTATTCCGATAAGCCCGTACACTGTTAGAACAATGAAACCTGCGCATATACCCCTGTCTGATTATGCGTAAGTACAAACTGATAATTCCTGTTGGCATACAAGCAATATCCAATGTTGTCTTAAACATATTAGAACGCCTCCAAAATCAATATGTTTAACTAGCAGCCAGTGAGATGTAATTTCCTTTCATACGCCTATAGTAGTCCCGTCTCATCGTAGCCCAGAGCGTTTCCTCGACTCCAGTCATGAAATAAGTCGGGGGCTTTATCTCTTCCTTTATCGAAACATTACGCATTCACCCTTTTATTATAAGTTTGTATATCAAATATGGTAGCAGAATTTTTATTAGAATTTAATTAAGTGAGCGTTGAAGCGCAATGCGTCAGCCGCGTTGAAATTAGGGTTGTGAGAGTTGAGAGAGTCTATATTGTTCAGCATAATGCTGAATAAAGCTGTATTAAATGTTCCTTAACCCTAATAGCACGTTATCGAACATCTTATGTTTTATTCAGAGAAGATTAGAGGTGGGCGCGCCGAACGCGTGCCGAGTAGGATTTTTCTTAATGTTAATATCCGAAAAGCATTTCAATATGAAAATCGGCTCGAATTAAACACAGCGGGGTTGCTAAGCCGCTCCGACTGTACGAAACAAAGTTATTAAAGTGTCTGATGATTAATTAAACGTTGAATTGATTTCGGGAGCATTCGCCTCTTGCCTCTTCAATTTATTATTTGTTTATTTAATAAAGTATTCAAATACCAGATTGGTTTCGGTAACATTTCCCTTTGATGTATGCTGTTGATATAACATATACCGTTTGATATAGATTTTTTCACATTTATGAAGAATTTAAGTTATCAATTTCAGTTGTTGGGCAATCTCACTTTTTATGTCGTAGTTAAGATATTTATAGAGGAAAATTATAAAACATATTTTTATACCAATTTCAATGTAAAATGATGTGCAGACTCGTCGGTAGATAAGTGTATAATATATTTTATTCAAAAAAATTATATTCTTAGACAAAAAATATACAGAAAATATCTTAATATATATGACAATCGCCTGTAAACCTATTGTACTTTCTTTCCTTCAACATGGATATTAATCGAAATTTTTGAGAAAATAACAAAGCAATGATCCTATACAACATAGAAAATGGCTTCTAATTACCCAACCATCCAGAATACGTGGAGCGTAACCGAATACAAATTAAAAATAATGACTGTCGGTGTAATATTTTTATGGAATTCGGAGCTACAAAAGGACGAGTCGCGGCTCGAATCGATGGCCGCTGGTCGGGCAGCTGCAGAATGAAATTATGAGCATTTTTATCCGGCGAGGCCGCAGTTACACCTGCCCGGCCGGCTCTCCACGGCCGCGATTGACACCGAACAATAGTTCGATCGCAGCCGCATGAGAACTTATTATTGGCCCTTCATAAGATAGGCCATTCATTTTTATACATCTTCTTACAATCCTGGCCATTAACCGAGGCGTGTGGGCAGTGGGCTCGCAGCTAAATAAAACTATTGTTGCGCCCAACAAAACATCCAAGTGAACATCTTCATAAAACGACGTCTCAGTCTACTCTATTGTTACGAAAGGTTACGTTCCCGTCGCCGAAGCGATATTTTAGACGTGAATTTATTGCCAATTTCAGGGAATGTTTACCAAAAAGTGAGTGAATAGGGAGGCGAGTGAATTACTTATTGTAATGAAATAAAGGCGACCAGATTGAAAGCGTCCGATGAAAGCTGACGTTCACCCGAGTTTGATGGTAATGATTTATGGCGACAGAAGCAAGACACCATTTTAACGCGCTGAAGCTAAGAAAGATAAACGCTGGAACAAGGACTTCGTGGAACCAGCGAAATGCATTACAGTAATGCCAGCATCCCATCCAACCTAAGATCTGGGCGTCTCAAGGAGAGTGTAACAAAAATTCATGTTTTTATCAACATACACTTTTCAACATACAAATAGCGTCCAACCTCAGTTAACCGCAGGTGTGAACAAAAACGTTCCGCTGAAAAGCCGACCAAACCGCAAACTCGTTTGCAGAGCAATCATCTTTGTACATGGTTTTCTATATTTAGACAACCGTAGAGAACTGGATTATTGCAAGGTGCAAGATGTCCACGCGTCGCATTCGTATTTTTAATTGGAGACACGACAGATTAGGTACCATGTATCCTGTTCGAGGAAAACGCGTTCGTGATACACGAAACAGCCAATTAGTAAACAGTCTGAAATGTACAATATCATTACGCGAATGGACAAAATTAAACGTACGGCGTAGAAACTAAATCGTCTTCTGTTAACGACAGTACAGCGCTAATGATTGTGGACCGCTGCATTCGGGGGCGAAACTGAACCTTCCGGTTATGAGACTGTATCGCGACGGCGGGATAACGTGCTTTTGATCAATAAAAAATCAAGCATTTAAACTTTTCTGAATTTGATGAATTTCACGAGCTGTTTAATCTCTAAGTATTAATTTTATACCTACTCGTATGTACGAGTATTAACGTCCTGATTGGTATGCTTGAAGCGGCAGCCCTTTCTATCACGAAAATAATATATCCGCTCATATTTAAAATAAAACAACATTAGGATTTAGAATCACGTTGACGTCATTCATCCTGTCCAAAATCGCTTTTTTAATCAGAAGTGAGTCGAGCAGTTAATATTCGCGATGTTCACGACGCGGCGTGGCCGCACGGCACGGCTCAAGACATCCGCCTTTTTAATATTCTTCACGAAACAAAGAATTATCTGGAAACTTTTCCCTTTAGCTTCATATTGTTTCTTTTTGGGGTGTCGCTTAGACAGTCTGTCAGTCAGTTTGGAATAATTCAGATTAAATACGTCCTCTGCGCGCCACCACCGGTGCCCACTGAATTCTAAGAGAAGGCGCCGCGCACCCTGTGGAATTGGAAATGAGTAAGGTTTATGTTTTATTTTAATAAACTCACATATTTGCCTTCAAAGTAAAAGCTTTTTATTTGATTTATTCTCTCGGGCAAACGAGTTCCTGTTACACGACGATTAGGGGTTAAAAGTTTGGTGCTCGCAAACGCAAAGTTGGGTTCGAGTTTCAAATACTCGTTGAAATACAATTGACCCTTTTATTGGCCAGCAAAGCATTGAACTAATCTAAAAGGTTTCGTTTGGCCACCTATTTATTTGTGTTGCAAACAATTCAATATAAAAACAGCAATTAAATTTGAACTGTCAAATAATATGAATTGATATAACAGAACATGACATTAGAGCATTATTGCAGAAAGTCAAAAATTAGTATTTTGAATTTTTATCTACTATCACCGAGAAGAATGGACTGACTGCGAACAAACTATAAGTAAATTCCCGTACTCAACCTGCGAGTGATGCAATTGAAATTATTCCAGTTCTGAATTTATATTTAATCATTGGAAATAGAAGTGTCTAGACAGAGAAGAACGTTGCTAAAGCAAAACAAATATAGAGCGAGCGAGATGCACGCACGGCCTATTGTTAGCGTGATACACCGCTGTAAATTCCACGCAAACTACCGTCTCTCGCATTTATCTCACTGCAATATAATCATTTCATATAATTATCTCATAAATATCAAAGCCTCTACGGTGAAATAAAAGAACGTTTGTTAATATTGATTAGTAGAACGTGTTTAGAGATTATTTATGTGATTATTGATGTGAATTAGCTTTACGCTTTGTCTGATAGCGGAATGGCCGCTATCTAAAGGTGTTTGTTGGTGATCGTCACGCGAATCGCTACCACAATACAAAGATATTTTTGTTGATGTCTTTATTTATAGGTAGTACGTGTTGTACACTGATAATGTGTGAGTATGAATTAACGTTTTACAATCGTCTAATGATAACTGGAAATTTAGAAACAAGACAAAATTTGTGCAGTGCCCAATTAGCTTGGCATGCACTAAAAACACTTAAAAACACACAATTCGAGTGTGTAGATTAAAATCTTATTATATTTATCATGGAAAAAAAACTTAAATTCTTTTCTCATTTATACTTTTATGAACATAACCAACACCTATGACGAAACTACACTATCGTAATTACCAAGCCACTGTAATATATTATCCTGTTCTGTATATAATTAAACAATTATGCATTGTGAGTCTTACTTTCTTCCAACGAAAGGTTTAATTAAGACGCATTGTCCGTCGAACCTGAGCGTGACTTCGCTTTTAAAAAGCTTCGGCCGGAGCGCTTCGAATCACTCAATCTAACGTGCGTGAGTAATGCCTTCTGTTTTGTTGCTTCTAACTTTTTAGACCAACAACTTTATAATAACGGATTCATGAAAAAATCTTATATCTTGTAAATAAAAATTATATAAGATTTTTAAAGACTTTACTTTAAACTCAACTTGAAACAGTAATACTGACTTGCCAGATCACAAATAGTATACCGTTATTCTTTGAATGAAAGAGTCAGACACGCTGCCGCTTCTTTATTGATTCGATGTTGTGATATTGCAATCCATTAGAATGTCTATTAATTCTCAAACAACAATAGCGTTCGAAAAGGCGCAGCATGTTTTCCATCTCGCACTTTATATTGTTGTTATAATTGATTTTTTATTTGTCGGTTGTAAGATTAGCTGAAAGCAAAATACGAAATAACGTTAAAAAGAGACGGCGGAATTCAATCAAGTCCTAAGCAAACACCGCTGAAGAAGCGAGACGTAGCGTAGACAGAAGAAAAACAAAACTGCCGAGCTCGATCAGCGCTTCTAAGGGTGAAGTAAAATCAAACTTCAAGCAAAAAAGGATGAGAATAACCCATAAATTACACCTGCCTCGATGAAATATAAAGAGGCGATATTGTTTTAAAAGTAAGTCCCGGGCGGGTGATTACGGCTCGGCAGCTAACCCAGACTTGGAATTCTGATAGTTTTTGCGCCGGTAAAAACTGATATTCCATTCGGTCGCGTTCCGTCCTCCGTATATTGAGTTAATGTCGGTCGTGATTGTGCGGCTGTCCTTTTTTCTTATGATGGGAGTGAGTGAGATGAAGTGTTGTTTCAACCGGGGTAGGTTCGAATCGCATTTTATGGTAAGTTGGCGAGACGGGCAGGTGCAACGCGTCCACCTGCGGCGCGGTCGAGCAAGATGCGATCGTGGGTACGACGACCGGACGAGTATCTCTACATAGATAAAGCCGTCCACATAATTCTCTATCCAATGCTACATAAATTAACAGTGATAACATGTAGAAATGCGAAAGGGATACTATTTGTAAACCTTACATTTCTAGATCGGTGGTGCAGATAGTTAAATCGTGACGAAGTTCTGTGGTGAAATCTATTATCCAGTTAATAGTTTCTAGAGCAATGAAATAAATTTATGAATCCACTTGTGTCAAATAATGAAATGTAATAATGCCTTATTTTATATTTTCAGATAGGTTTGAAAACTTCAACAATTTTATGTTTATTTCGAGAAGGCATTTATTAGTTTTTCCGCAGTATATTTCACAAACATAATTTTTGTGTTTATATTTTTCTTACGTCTGTACGTGATATTGTAGTAACTGAGCCCTAGAATATATAAAGTATGTAAATATATCACTCAAGCCAATGGAAAGCACAATAATTAACAAAACAACGTTGTCCTTAATTAAAATCGTAACAATGCTTTCGAAATCCCGAATACTGCATTATCATCTGAAAAGGTTTAAACAACTAAAACAAGTCTATCTATCAATCACCATTCCCTATCTAAACGAGCCCACTACGTACCATTATTATGCTAAGTAGAACCGGGAATTACAGAGTATACCGTAAATCTGTACATCAATATTTTAAACCCTATTCAGTTGTTTTAAGAGCGTCATCAGACATTCGGATAATTGAAGTAATGTACATCTAAATAAGGTTGCATTTCTATTAGCAACTTGTTAATACTGAATCGTGGTCATGTTAACATAGTATCATTAGAACTATTTACTATATCAAATAGGTAGTCCAGTAAATACTAGCCAATTCATATCAGCACAGTTTCTCTTGGGCTGCAAAATGGCCATTTGCATAAACAAGAACTGACAATATACACGCTTCATATGTTCAACAAAAATAGGTGCCGTTAGAAGTTACTAATGAAAATGACATAGAATAAATGTATAAAAAATATATATAAATTAATCAAACTAACATCTTTCGGGATAAAAGTCCAATTTTAAACCATGACTTTACCTGAAATGTAAAAAACAAAAGACAATTATAACCTTATCAGAGCTTTTTTAGAATCAATCTTGTTCAAATTTGGCAACACAAAAATTATATTGATTATACAGAGTTTTGCAAAAGAGGTTTCCAAACCTTACAAGAAAATTCCGACTTAAGTGTGGTATTGCTCAAATAAGGAAACACAAAACGAATATATATTATAAAATCGAAAATTTTAGGCATATTTTTAAGACGCATAAATATATCTCCGCTTTGGTATTTTTCTTAACAACAATATTGCCTGACATATCTAGTTAACTGTTTATTCCTTGAAAACGTCTTGAAAATAATGTCTGCAAAGTTTTAAGGGTTAAGTACTGTGGTGAGGCCGGTCCTAAGTTTGTTTGAAAACAAGATTTTAAAACATTTCTTGTTACATTTACATCAGTTGCAACAATCTTATTTATTTAAAATGTTTTGTAATGTAATATAGCTCAAGATGTTTTGTTTCTTGTTTTATTGACCATTTTTGAGGCCACCGGCCGATTATTTAGTATAATATTATATATCTAACCACTACGTTACCTTCTACCCACTAAGATTGCTAATGTGGCCCTTTCACCACAATGGGATCGAAGTTAATGAAAGAAAGACTTATCTCAGATTACATTTTAATCATTTTGTTCTATTAATAGTGGCGAATTCGTGCTTAATCTTGATTCACGCTGTAACCGGTCGTTTAGAAAATTAAACAAAATGACCGTGTTTGTTTAATATCACATGTTTTCAGTTTTTATTTTCACCTATTATCCATTTTTGAAATTTTCGAAATCAAAAGTTCTCGTCATAATTTCTCTGCGTTTTGTTATTACACCCAGTAAAGCCATAACAGTTAAAATAAATAATTATTTGTGATCATAATTTACTATCGTCCATGAATAGAACGTTAAATTACCTACGTTCATCGAAGCATAACAAAACGCTCTTAGAAAGACAAAATAATTTTTATTGCCCTAACGACTCGAATCTTATAAAATGACAGAGATTAATGGACGTTGAACACACTTTGATCTTTTATTGTAAATCGAGCATTCCTTAAGGTATTAATAAGACCTAACGCCAGTCGATTATTCTTTGACATGGAATTAAATCACAAGAATAGGCACGTCGCGTGTCGTTCTCGCGAAATGATCGCTTTGGAAATAAGCTAATAAAAGTACATAAGCATTTTAGAAGAGTTATTATTTTATTAACATAGATATACTACGGCTCGTGGGAGTTTTAAGCATTTAAATTTATAGAACATAACTTTTACTTATAATTTTAATTAAAATAACAAATCTCACTATTGGTGGTGACTATCGATATCTGTCGAAACGAAGCCTAAATCATTGAATGAAATCTGTCATACAAACAGTTAAAATACTTTTCGTTCCCGATGATATGAGACACTCCAGAATGAAGCCACGTACTTAAGCTAGCATAGGTAATAGTCATCTCTTAAGATAAGAGCTCACTGTATCCAGACATATTTCATACACGCTCGATCTTTCTCAAACGATAAATTACAAAAGCTATTACAGATTGTGATGGTTGGAGAATAACGATATAATTAGTTGCCCTTAATAAGAGTATAAATTGCGAAGTTCGCTAGTGGTAAGACAACGAAGCTCTAGCCGGTATTTTATGTTTCATAACCATAACGGAAAAAATAACTAAGATATTATTGTTAATCAAATATACTTAACTTTATAATTTAAGTACAGACTAATTGTAATTTGATGATAAATTTCCAACAAATATTAACCAACCGCAACAATTTGATTAACCATTTTAATTTATACAAGCTGAGCTCATAAATCCGACCGTAGAAGTAGTTGGTATATCCGGTATATCCGGAATACCCGGCGATCGGAAGAGGCGAATTCTAGCCGGATATTGAATATTGATCGCACACCCTTAACCCTGATGTATCGACGGTCGTTACCGGCCCTCTAGAGACGATAAAGGGATATTTGGCGATTATTCAATTGTGTTCGGTAAAAAACACAATATCGCCGAAGATGGGAGTCGACGGCCGCCGGTGATAGAACTATAATGACCCAAAATTCAATATTCGATGTCAATCTCGCCACGAACCGTTTCCGAATGCGGTTTACGATGCCAATTAGTTAAAACACGAACTTGTTGTGTCATCATTTCCGAGAAATCGTCGAACTAGTTCATTGAATGAATAAATCACTAGGGAATCGGATCCTTAAGTTGACAACGAACATGATTGTCATTAGGCTGTGTGAATATCGAGCCGTACGCCGCAACTCCACCAGCAGTGGAAACTATTAACTATTCAGACGTATTTGGAAGTAAGTATAACCTACAAAGCGCACTAGGCTAGGCTGTGCAAATAAGTTATTCATATCGACCATGTATATGTACGTGACTTGAGTTCTCACCGAAGCCTCTTGTTTCTCCTCATGTTACGCACCCCTGCCCGAAATACAATACGCTTTTCAATAAATATTTTATAAGAGAATTCCAAATAAACATTTCGAAAGTTTGAGCCGAAGAAAGTATAAATTGTCTTACATTAGCGGTTGTAAAACGCATCATTAAAATTATATTGTGGCTCTTAGTAAACATAAAACTAAACGAAACTGGCACCGTGATTTAAGTGCCGAAGTTTTGAACTGGCTGTCATAAAGTTGAGTGAAGTGACAACTTCTAAATTTTAATATGTACTTTGTATAGGTATATAATAGACTAGAGGCCTCGTTTCCACGCGACTTCTTACGCGTGGAAACTATCCCGCGGAAACTCCGGGATAAAAAGTAGCCTTTATGTTATTCTGGGTCTTCAGCTAACTACAAATTTCATCGTTATCGGTTCAGTAGTTATTGCGTGAAAGAGTAACAAACATTCATACTGACATACTCACAAACTTTCGCATTTATAATATTAGTATGATATCTAAACTAAGTCTATACCATGATTTCCATATAACTGTTGAAAATCCTACTACTATTATAAAGGTGAAAGTTTGTATGGATGTTTGTTACTCTTTCACGCAAAAACTACTGAACCGATTGCGCTGAAATTTGGTATGTAGGTAGCTGAAGACCCAGAAAAACATATAGGCTACTTTTTATCCCGGAGTTCCCGCGGGATTGAAAGGGTTTCCATGCGGACGAAGTCGCGGGCAGCCTCTAGTAAAGTAATATTTATCGTGTGTTATTAGTACATTGTAAGTCCTGGATTAGCTGTTGGGCTCCCATGACATGTTGAGGCGACACGAAAATGTCAAACAGTCTAATCCAAGTTAGAGATCTGGAAGCCGATGGCCGCTAATGCATGCGGGATTATCTCAACAGAAACAAATACGACACTTAAGCAAATCTGCTCTTACGCATCTTAATTTAAATTTATTATCAATAAATATATAAATAAACTGTGTTGATTAAAATTAAAAAATAAAATAAATATAACGCGAATATAACAAGGGACAAATTATAAAGATTGATGTTGCCTTAAAGTAAATTCTAGATACTTACTCAACTTAATATGTAAAAAGGCGACTAAGGGAAAGGCTTACAAACTTGAGATTCTTTTTTTAGGCGATAGGCTAGCAACTTGTCACTATTCGAATCTCAACTCTATCTTAAAGCCAAATAGCTGAACGTGGCCTATCAGTCCGCTGAGGACTGTTGGCTCTGTCTACCCCGCAAGGGATATAGACGTGATTATATGTATGTACTTAATATGTAATAATAGATATAAAAATATATAAAAAAAAAGAAAAAGAAAGAGGACAGCAGATTTTTGTCAATAAGACCCAATTTTTAACGAATTCACAAGTTTGGTAAAACAAATACCAAACCATGTGTTTCTTAAACATTCAAAGATAAGAGATACCGACTGTTCGAATAAAAGTAAAATGTTTATGAATGTAATAAGAAAGTTTGAAAATCGCCAACTTTTAACGCCTTCTCTCGGAGCGGGGATTACATGGGAACTGCGTTAGGTCACCGCTCACTTCTAGCGATAATGGAATAAAATTGTGAACTTTTTATGCCGCATTAATTTTTCGACGGCAGTAAGCGCCCGTTTGACAATTTGACGAGCGATGGCTTATAATTGATGTTGTAAAAAAAACAAATTCTCGTGATATATTTAAAATTTGTAATAATTTAAAATGCATGTCTATGGTGATTATTTTCTGCTTGTAACAGCCATTTCAATCACAAAGTCATATTAATAAAATTCACCTTACGCAAATACGTTTGAAGAATTGTTTATAAGAATTTATTAGAATACTTACAATAATGCTATTATTAGTTTCATAAATAACACACTCACGCGCCCTTACAACACGGATACAAAACAAAAATAGATCGCTCTGACAGACTTCCAATTAATCGTGATAATTGGAAAAGATGGTTACTTGCTAGTAAAAAATAGTTGGTATTTGTTTCACCTGCCGCGGGCAAAACTGGCTCCAGTTTCTGGTTCAGTGACGCCATCATGAAGATGTTAAGAATGTTCAAATGAGTCGAGTTTACTGGTACTACGTTAAATGCGAACGATTCGCAATTACAATACGCATTTTACATTTACGAGTAAAAACGAACATAAGCAAAATGCGCTGCAATATTTATTTAATTTCTTTTTTTTTTTGTTATTTGTTATTTTTTTATTTAGTCAAAACGCGTGCTTGTGAATTAAATCGTATATTAATAATAATTTGTACTTATATAATTTGATTTTTGATAACAATAATTTTTTTTAACATAAATAAACATAAATAAATTCCTATTCTGATTGCTCGACTCGTATCACTCGGCCATTTGTCTCGACCAAAGTAATCCATTCTAAGACGTTACGATCAGTGGCTTGGTTTATTGCACTGGTCATTTACAAAACCAATGTTGTAAACTATTTGGTCTAATAAACTTAATGTATTATATTGTAAAAAAAAAATTTATTAAGTATAACAAGTTAGTTCCGGTAAGAATTATTGTTCAAAGAAACTGTAATAACATCGTTAACATTATTTGGTTAGCTTTGTATTTGATTTTAAAAAGGTTTATGTTATGACTGACTGTTAGTTATATGTTAACTTAATTGTAATATCCAGGGATGTAGGTACCAACACCTAGTTAAAATAATTTCAATTCAGGCAATGTAAATAATACCTATTTATGTACCATTGTTGAATGTTGAATTAAAAAAATACCAATTCGGAGAACATGGTCGACTCTACAATAATTCAACTATGCGAATGCTAGATTATAGTTATTTAATATTTATTTTAATATAAATGGAGTTTATGAGAAAAGTGTATTAATTTTGATTTGATTGTAAACGGTATATTAATTTTGAATTACAATTTTTATGATTATTGAACTTTGAAACAAATATTTCATTCACATCGGTAAATTATAACTGTTGTTTCATATTCATATTAATAAAAAATAAGTAACTTACTTCTAATTTAATATAATTTTGACCATTGACCATAACCTACAAACTCAAATGCCTAATGTCTATTCACTCTCTTGCTTTGAAAATCCCTATGATGTAAGGGCATAGGGATTTATAACATCAATGTCCACTTCATAAGATAACTTTAAAATAAATCTATACCGTATCATAAAGGCATTACCATCTTACGCACAGCGTAGTCAAAGGCAGAGTCTTCTATTACCACCAATTAGAGGACCGGCCGGCGGACTTTGATGGCCGTTGTAAAAGAAAATTGATCTGACGACGGACCGCCCTGCCCGCTTTTCATTTGACCGGTCAATCAATATATCAAGAATACCTTTCTATAATCAAAATTTAACGTGGCAGGATGATAGGGATAATCTTAATTTTTTTTTCCATAATCAAATGTTAACCATACCTTAATTTAGACCAAACCATAATTTTTTTTTGTACCAGTCAATAAATATTTCAAGGCAGTATTTACCTCCAAAAAATAACATAATATTTTCAAGATTTATTTGTTTTATACATAGATACCAAAATATAAAATAGGAGCCGGTTATTTAAGCAATCTTAGCGAATAGCTGTTAAATTCCGTTTGGTTAAATCTTCAAATTACTTTACAAACTACGAAAGTTTAGTGTCAATGTGTACAATATTTATTACATACGGACAAAATTACCTGCGTTTAAAGGGGCTGCCACGTCTCACTTTGCTGTAAAGTCAACAACTAGTTTTCCAATTAAAATTTCAGCGAGTAAGACCGAGTGCTGCCGTAGTTTCACAAAGTTTGCCAACGGTAAAAATTTTCTTAAACGAAACATGCTTTTACTTAAGTTTAAACAAAAACATCGGTAACTTGTTTATTGACGTAAAACTATAGAAGACAAGCATTTAGATGTTAAAGTTATTTTATAAGTACCTTTGAATGCAAACTATAAAGAAACTAAATACTCAGACAAAGTAGCTTCAGGCAAAACATTTTACTTCTATCGCCAAATTTATTACCTAACTACTTAAACCATCCTTACTTTCTGATTTGTGAAGATTTTTTCTGACAGCATAATATTAAATTCAGCTTGTACTGTCTGATGTTACAATGCAAAGATGAGTAACAACGTGGGACAAGTGCATTCAAATAAACCTTCCCATTCTTAAGAGTAACCTATTGACCCTATGATTTCCAATTCGCGATAGTTTTTTAGTCTATTTATAAAAATATATCATTGATCTGCTTCTCTTTTTTGTATTTTCGTTCGACTTAATTGCAAACACGAAAAACTGCTTCCAGTCTCATTCCACATCTACCTACCCAATAAATTGTAATAAAAAATTGTTCCCGAAATTTTGGTTGAATTAAATTATGTACGCATCGGCAGCAAACATAATACGAAAAAGATACTTCTGAAGATTTTTTGCTCCAAAAATTCTCTTGAAAAGCGCCCAGAAGTAATTTGGAAAACAAGACGCGAAGGTCAGATGGGTCGCTTCGCCTCAGTACATCCGTTACCAATATTTCCTACAAATAAATGGACTCAGCGTCAAAGTTCGCAGGTCACATTTTCTGACGTTAAATACTTATCTTGAATATTCTTGGACGTCTGAAGTATTTATTTTGTGATAACTTCTTTCGTGTTGAACTCCGAACTCGTTACTGGTTCGCCTTTGTATTTGGTTGTTTCCTATGTCTTGTTTATGAGTACTAACGTTCAAGTCCTCTTATTTATTTTTAAATTTGTAGTGTTGAGCATTAACTTTTTTTTTACAAATGTATACTAACTCAAATCAAAACTTCAATATATTTAATGATCGCACTTTGATAATTTTTTCTGTAGTAGAATTGTTTTATCGAAAATATTTTCAAAAAGTTTTAACTACAAACCCTGAACACGAAAAATTCACTGCAATATCCTCCTTCCCAACCACAAAGTACACACGTAGTTTGTAAAACAATTTGAACAGGACATCAAAAAGTCGGTATAAAACATAACGGGTCTTCGGAACGCTCGGCGGAGCGTGTAAGTGGTCAGTATGTGCTATATCTAGGATCAGGATGAGTGGAATTCCTGCTCTTGGAAGCTGGCTTATGGCTGTAGTTGCTTACCTACAGACTAGAACTAACAATTTAACCCACGTAGACTATGTGTAGTGATCATAGCCGTCAAAATGCTATGATTTTATATCGATTTGTAAGATATCGGCAAATTAACCGTAAATGAATTCGAAATATTATTTTAACATTTCCTTGTTATTTATTTATTTACAGTTACATCATAAACCCCACAGTTGGCTAGTATCTAGATAAATGGATTCTAAACCGTCAGCTAAAATGAAACTTAATGGGAGCAAAGCCCCAGGCAAGAGTTAGTTATGTATAATTACACGTATTTTTTGCTAAGGGATCATTTTGATTGCCACGAACCGTCATATTTTATGATTTATTATCCAAAATTGGAGAACTTATAGCGCTACAAATCATTGCTAACAATAGTTTAATGCACTTTAATTCAGGTATCAATTATATTAATTGTAAGTGGAAAATATAAGTGATTATTATTTTTCTTAGACGTGATAAATGTTTCATTTTTACGTGCTTACAGATATTTTCATATCTCCATTCATTCTTATACCAAAAAAAAACTCGCTTGATAACTAAACCATTTATGAAAGATATAAATTACTTGAAATGAAAAAGTTTATATAAGGAAGAAATCGCAAAATCTGGAAAATGGAACAAAAACCAATTCCACGGATGGTTAGTCATTAAAGTTAGGAAGTTTTTCGGGTATATTTTATGTTAAATAAGACATAAATCAGTTGGAATAACAGAATTAAGTTTTCAGTTATTATTAGCCCCGTAGCATGGCAAGTGCGACACCGTTTATATCGCGCGAAAAATTATCGATGTTTCACATTTTACTATGACACGGGACAGCAATAATTCTACGAGGGCCGGTGAAACTTAGTACTGAAAATACTTATGAAAAATCAACCATTAAAACGCTATAAGTAAAACAACATAGAACTAAATTTAAACCGTGTAGTACCTACATTAAAATTGAATTTTAATTGATGTAGTTTTAATTTAGATACAAACCTATTTTGTAGGCACTGGTCATACTTTTACCATTATAATTTAATTAAACATTGTAATGTTTGTTGAATTAATTATGAAATGTTAAATAAATAAAATATTTTCATATTTTACATAGATAAAGCCAAGTAAATAGTCATAAATTTATGTGGTACAAAAATAACTTGATAATACAGATTTTAGTTACTAACATAAAAGGAAGCGGCTCTAGCAGCAGGTTTGAAATGTCGATAAAAACGAGAGAATGTACTGAATTTGTTATAAAATTTATGTTAAAAATAATAACAATAAAAGCTTCATCTGTAGGTATCATAGTTACCTATTTCATACTTATTGAAGTTTCTATAACTGTGAAAGTTTTTGACTTTTATTTTATTAATGACAATTACTAATCTTCTGAATGGATAAAACTTTACAGTAATAAACATAAAATAACAGAAGACAAGTCACACGCAAGTAAATCCACAGGCAGCCGCTATTCTTAAGAGATTTCTACAATTCATTTGTTTTTAATTCCACACTATTTAGCTACAAGCCGTAGCAGCGTAGCACAATTTTTCAAATAGTTTATCTCTGAAAGTTGTATTTAAAATCAAGCGGACCCCAGGATCCGAATTAAAGTAACGGAGGGTACAACTTGAAACACTTAGAAATGAGATATTTATAGGTTTTTACTGTGACTATTTCTGCTTTACTTTAAGCTAAACACTACATACAGCTTAAACTATTATAGAATCATGCATTTTGTTGTAATTTTATTTAAGTAGGTACTACAACATATAACCAGTGCAATTCTCAAAAAGTTTTATGATTTCATAATAAGCACGTGTAAGTAAATTCAAATAAATCTAACTGAACAAACAAATGACTATCTAAAAAGAGCCGGGATGTGATAAGACAGAATAACTGCCTTTATCAGAAGGCAATAATTCATGAACGACTGATATATCCAACCATTTACATCAATTAATTGTCATATCACAAATAACAAACGAAATAGACCACTCTACTCATTACAAAACTGTTAATTAACTAACAGGTTAGTAATTACCTAAATACATACCTTATATTTTCATGAAGTGGTAAAAAAATTATAAAAGTCCAATAAAAATGGCGGTCACAGAAAAAGGTTCCACAAAACACTTTTAAATCCAGTTCGAACACAACACTTAGTATGTAATGATTATTTTTTAATTAATGTTAATTGCGCGATCGTTCGCTTCGCGTGCGGTGCGGGGAAGACAGAGACGTGCACTCTCTCCGGCAGCTGACCGACAACTGCTCGCGGATAGCTTCAGTATTTCTAAATATACACCCCCGACGCGCCGCGCACCCTACGGGCGCAACGCGTGTACCATGCAATTTTCTATAAATTTTCGCATAAGCTCTGAAGCCGGGCTGTCAAAAGCTGTTTTTACTGAAAACTTCGGGTGCACCAGCTGTAATTGAATTATATGTAATGCGGTGTTTTGGATGAGAATTAATGCTAGGAAGGTAGATTTCATATTGAGTTTTATCTGTTTAAATTATTCGTTAATTTTTATGCGTGTTTTAGACATAACCACTAACTTGTGCTTGTTTAATATCGATATTCCTTAGTTCCCACGTGAATTTTTTTTTTTAACACACATATTACTCAAGTTGCCTAAAGGATTAATTGACTTTCCAAATGTAGGTATACAGATCCTGGAAAGCAGACTAAGATTACCTCCACATCAAGGTCCGGTCAGACCAAGGTAACTATTGTCAGGACAATGCTAAGCCGAGTGGGTCTTAAGTGGCTTATTTGTAATTAATTGTCGTCTACACAATCCTTGCTAACTTGTTACGGGCCAGTTTAAGTTTAGTTAACAATAGCCGCCCTTTTACTATCAACTAACTTTTGCCTACGGTTTTGCTTTTACTTAAAGTTGTTTATCGCAAAAAGCACAGAAGATCACAGGACTTTTAATATGTAAGATTCAAGAACATGATAATATAAATAAATACGTAAAGATATTGTTTACACTCTACGATCAACTCTGCATTAGAAAATTTTAAATAAAAATATCAAATAATACTAAATTGATGATGATTTTTTAATCTTTCAATAACATTTGCACACAGCAATTTCTTTGTTGAAAGAAAAAAAACATCGATCCATTTATTATATTGACAGTGGGCAAAATAAATAGTTTTACAACAAATAGGGATTTTGCTTCACGTTAAATTGCGGATGCAGGGTACAGTGTAAATATTTCAATTAAACGCGCAGACCGACAACATAGTCAATATTGAAGCCCAAACTGATTTAATATTATACATTTTTTACGAGATGGCAGCTTTGAATTCTAAATTTGAATCAAATAATTTTTTTTCAGACTATATACATGCTCCAAACACATTGATTTCATTAACCCCTTTAGTTACTGGCTTAGAATACGGTCACTACATCTCTATCCCATAGATCATCGTTAAAGGCGACTAAGGAAATAGACACTTTCATCTTGTACAAGCTACCAGCCGGTACAAAAAATGTAGTGGTTGCCAGATGCTTCTATTAAAGTAAATCAAGGAAAAGGCTAACAAACTTGGGCGATGACTTCTTTCTGTAGGCGATGGACTAACAATCTCTTACTATTTGAATCTCAATGCCATCATTTAGTCACGCTAGCAGAACAATTGAACATGGTATATCAGTATTTTGGAGACAGTTTACTTTGTCTATCAGCATAAATACGTAATTTATTATGTTATGAAATTTATTACAAGCTGATTTTCTTTGGTAAGTACACCAAAATCATAAACTACTGAACATGGCCTTTCAACATTTTCAAGACTGTTGGATCTGTCTACCGCGCAAGGGATCAAGGGATATAGACGTGACTATAGGTATGTAT
This sequence comes from Amyelois transitella, assembly GCF_032362555.1. Taxonomy (NCBI): domain Eukaryota; kingdom Metazoa; phylum Arthropoda; class Insecta; order Lepidoptera; family Pyralidae; genus Amyelois; species Amyelois transitella. The sequence goes on along the minus strand of NC_083506.1, from coordinate 4,624,402 downwards.
GTAATAATTGTGTGTAAAATCTTAAAAGAGCATCTTTGCTTTGAATAAAAACTGTTCATTTTTCAGTTATTATAGGATCTTCTATATAGATATGATGATAATTTATTGTTCCGCCGTACACAACTTAATAATAATACTGAAGGTCTGCTGAATAACAAAGAAAACGCCCATCCTTAACATTAACGATATTATTAAAGTCAAAGATAAAAAAAAACTAGTTTTTATTTGAATTCAGCATCCCCTGTGGCGACAAAAGGTGTTCACAGCGTGTTACTTGTGAAATGAGCATCACCCACAATACAATGAGAACAGTAGTGACATTTCTAAGAAAGGTAGCACCACGCCTTTTACAAAATAATTCATTGTACACACAAAATAGGTTTCTGCTCGCACGCTAAGAGATGTGTATATTTCGTTGAAATGACTTAATCGCTCCAAGGGAGTTAACGGTTTTGTGAAATGGTAAACTTTGTATTGCCCGCGACTTCACCTGCATGAGATTAAAAGTGGCATTAATAAGGGCTTAAATTCTTCTTATTCGAGAATAAACTTAAATTTAAATTTGCTGATTGGGCATGAGAGGTTTCAAGCTCTCCTTTAAAAATTGTAAATATTATTTTGTAAATACGCAACATAAAGAATAAAAGTCTGAGATCTGTCTTTAGTTTGTACAATACCTAATAACAACAAATAAGCTCGAAAAACTACGGCACCTATTTCTATAAAATTTTGCACAAATATAAATAGACTAGACTTTTAGCAATAACGTCTATTATTCTTGGAAATTCCCGTGAGAGCTAAACCCTAAGCAATAGTCTAGTTCCATGAGATAACAGAATGCATACACGGAGTTATTTGTGCGTCAAGTTTTACTCCCACATGTTAAATTCTTCTACAGCACCCTATTCTAAGATAGCAGGAGATATGAGTATAGAATTCCTAGTTCTTGAAATATAAATAAATTAATATCGAAATATGATGTATTGTTTAACGTACAACATACTCGTACCTATTACATCTTGTTTTGTTCTGAAAAGCGTAGTTACGCTTAGATTACCGTATAAACCGATAAATTACCGTAGATACTCATTCGTATGCAGCAAACCAATATAATACGAGAAATATAAGTCACCAACATGATACCGTTTATTTACAACTAGTATACATAAGGTACTGCGTGATTTGAGCAATAGTTATTTCTTTAGTTGCGTAACTTCGTGTAATTCTTGTGTAATTAATTTTCTTATGGCTAACCTTTTTCCAGTGACTTTATTAACTGAACGAGCGAATGGAATAATGTCTACCAACTAACTCGGGGTGAAAATACATTAATTGTATGTTTGTAGCGCAATAACTTTTTAACTTCTGGTCTATTTTTTGATGTACAACAAGTTAAATTAATGACAAACAGATCCATATAATATACGCTTTAATAACCCATACATTTTCCTAATTTCTATAGGCACTATTAATTTAAGGTGCGATGTTAAATAGTTTGATAGTGTTACATGTCTGAAAATGTAATTAATCACTCGAATATAATTAATGTCTAAACTTGTCTACTCTGGAATTTGAGCCATGTTGCCAGCGAACACCAACTAGCTAAGAAGGAGTATTACATGCCTTAATTCTTTCTTGACTTTCAAGACAGGATATTTAAATTTCCTGACTCTCAAAACTGTCAAAGTGCCCTTGTCTGGAGTAATACAATGATGTTATGGAGAACATATAGGACCACTCCATCTCCTTTTCAAATCAGAGTTATCTGAACTCTTACAATATCTCAATCCCAATCCCAACTAATATTGTATATGCTAAAATAAGTTTATTTAATTGTTATCTTCAGAACCAATCTGCCTCAAATTGCGTGTAATTATTAGGAGCCTGGAAAGTACATAGACATCTTGATAAAAACTAAAGTACCCGTCGGATTTGCGTTAAACTTGTATTCTTTAGTAGGTGACGCGGGTGAAGATGCTGGTGAAAACACTAGATTGATCTTATGTAATTAAAATATGTAGTATACTTTAGTACTAAAGTAGGTACTATGTGTATTGATTATTTCAAGCAAAAACATCAAAATTTCAATTAAACTTTACAATAAAAAGGTTATAAGCTAAAGACAACATAGAGGAGCCTTTTAACTTATTTAATATCTATAGTACCTAAGTAGAAAGTTTTCTTTAGTTCGATTCCAATTTAACTTTATGATAGAGGCATGCAATCTTTGAAAATGCGACGATTCACAAATTGCGATTGTTTGACTAAGTTCCAGAAATAATTCGCTAATTTTCATAAAGGATCGATATTCACAGTACTTAAGTGAAGACCTCATTTCTATTGTAGGATACTAACAAGAACAAGATATAAATAATCCGCGATTATAACTTCAAAGATTCTAAAGCAAACAAAATTAATATTTTTTTAAGTTCCTCATTTTTATGCTCGAAAACTTTTTAACCAAAGGTAAGTACAGCAGCTCCAAGCGCGAAACGAAAAATCCCGTAAATTTTTACCCGCGGGAATTTCGGGAAATCTTCTATTAGTGTACTCCTAGACCACATACTCTAGCCAAAGCTACTTGGACTATAAGTACATCGATATATCGGCCAGTCCTAATAAAGATAGGTAAGTTACATAACTTTCAAGTTGAGTTGAGTGATGAGAACTTCTCATCACTCCAAAAAAATGTCTTTTTTGTGGGTATCCTAAGTGGCGACTAGGGGTTACTAACGGCTTCTGAGGGCGATTAGGTCACCTCTGACGCACTTGTGGCAACAACCTGATACCAAGCCAGATTCAGCGTGCCCCCATAACACGACCATGGATCTCGAAATGGTCACACACACGATGAAAGTATAACACTTCTCTTTTAAACCAGGGGCTTACTTAAACCCGGGCGAGGGGTCTATTTCATAAAATTGTCTTAGGACGCTATAACGTACCTGATAGCGGTGGATCTTTGAGGTGGAGACACAAATCCACTATAAATAAAACTGGAACCCACAAAACAAAATTGTTACATCCTTAACATGCTGGTGCCCTCTATACGCTTACTATGATACTATGAAATATGTTCTAGTTCGCTACGAAAGTACTTAGCTTATTGTTTTCCTTGAAAATTAACAGAGGGCATAATATATTTTTTAATAATATTATCTCTACTTTTAACTTACATTATGAGTGTTTGTGTTTGATTTTATGCCTGGAATAAATTTAAATATTTAAGGTTGTATGAGTTTCTGAAACATTTTATAGTAATGGAATGCTTAAAATCCATAAGTAAAATTATTAATATGATGTTAAACTCAATAAAAAATTACTTTTATCTCCAAAATGCACTTAAACGATTAAATATTGATTTTTTCTTAACCTAATTCAGCATGCTAATATTTTAAGCCACAATATTTTTGTTTATATTTTATTAGATTTCCACATACTATAAATAAGACATTTAAAAATAAGTACATAAATTTCATAAACAAACACCCAATGTATCGGAAAGTGACAATATTTGTGGTTCTCTTACGAAACATAGTACCATGAGAAATACCGGATATATGCAGTCATTGTAGGGAAAGTAACGTTAATTTGTGACACCACATGCGCGGTAAGAAAATCTATTACCTTAGCCATACTGGTACAACTTTAATTTGAGTAATTTGATGAACTATGGACAAGTCCATATGAAAAGGCTGGTTGTCGTAACAATACCTACAAATGAGGTTCACAGTCAATTAGAAGGAGAGGCATAATTTGTTGAATGTTCATTGGTTCTCACGCTGCGTAGTATGGTGTACATTGTAACCTAAGATTTTAGTTTTTTTTTTTAATCAAAGACAGTTAAGGTATTAATGACTAAGCTCCAAATTTTATAAATGAATTGGACCAGACCAATTTTAATATTTATTGTAATTTGTTCAGTAACACTATTATTAAAGTTCGCTTTATTAAGCGAATTGAAAAATATTACGAAGTACAAATATTACATAAATATCACACCCTTCACGGGGTAAAACTGTTTGCTTCAAATCAAACTTGGAGATACTGGCAATAGTTCTCATTTCCATAGTCTTCATCCTCTTGGATAGAAATCCAAGAGGATGAAGACTATGACTGGAGATATATGCAAAGAAAAGAATTTCTTTGCATATATCTCCAGGGAGGAACGGCAGATTCTACATCTGACCATTATAATCCTACTCACTCCTACTGTATTATTCATAATGAAGACCAAGAGAAGCTAACATAATTAATAAGATAGATTCAGTCTGTTTTCGATACAATTAAATTAATATTAGTAATTAAGAGCGATAGGTCATGATAAGAGAACCCGAAACCGACAATCTTGCATGAAGAGATTGATGAATTTAGATGATGCGAAAGTAGTATGAAGGATTGTGACAAGTTGAAACATGCAGTCTCTGGTTACATCATCAGGAAAGAGACGTGATGTTATTATATTTCCATATATATATATATATATATATATATATATAAGTAAGTAGTTAAGCGTCCATAGTTCTACCAAATATGACGTGAAGCATTGCGTCACGTGATTTTTTTCGCATAGTAGGTGTTTAGAATATTTCAAAGGTTTCTGACACATATCTAACAGAAACTGTAAATATTATGAATGTGTTTATTTTACAATTTCCACATAACTGTACCATAATGAAGTTGGGACGAGTAAATCACGAATTCACCAATCACAAACCTATAGGTTGCCGACCACTAAAGTGCGAAAACTGATAACATTCTAAAATCGCTAAAATAGTTATCAATATAAAAATAGTGTGATTCGAATAATTCATAAAGATTTGATTGGAAAACGGATTAAATGCGATTAACATTATCTGCCAATATCTTTCCGTTGAGTGTATTTTATCAGTGTTAATGTTCAATTGTCGGCGAACAGTGGCCTGTGTTGTTTTAGAAACAAAATATTTTGACACACACATATCGCGTATTTAGTTAGCCCCTATGAGACAAACTGAGTCCATAGTCACAAACTTTACAGGGCAATTTTACAGGAATAAAAATATTGTTAACTGCGTCGAAATTCATTTTCTGTTCAAAGTGATGATTAATTACATATGACAATTATGGTGAGTTCATTTTTTATTCATACATAGAAACAAATGTTTTAATTAGTTATTTATTCATGACAGAAAACGTTAATTTGTGATTCCAATGATCTAAAAGTTTAAAAAATTATCAACTTCAAATGCTTAGTTAAATGGCTACAAGAGTTTTTTAGATACATTCTTCGTCAACTACCTAAATTTGTCTAAAGTGACCGTTAATTTTCAATAAAATAAAATAACTTGAATACATGGAGTAATAACAGTCTTAAATTGAGAAAATATATATCAAATTGTTTTTATAATTTCCTCATTACAAGTAGTATTGCAATGCTAATTTCCCAATGGTTCGTTAAATTAAAAACATTAGCTTAATTTATAATCAGTGTAGTTGTATGATATTTGTAATCGAAAGGTAATCAGGAATGCGCTGTAGCATTGTGTTATCAATCGAAATGTCTGTGACTATCTCGTATGACATTAACATTATTAATATCATGTAAAATCTTTAAAATAAAACTGGCATGCGAAATTTTATTGTATCGTTGGTGCGTTATTTTTTTTTTTTTATTTTTACTAGAAAATTTCAAACACATAATCTATAGTTAAGGTATAATATACGAATTACAAATTAATCGGATTTTTAAAATTTTAAGCGATTACTTGAGACATGCAGGTTATTTTTTTAAGCGTTTAGTTTTTGTGCCGTGTGATTTCCGGCACTTCACCTCTTACCAATTGATGTCGTAAAAGGCGACTCAGGAAAAGATTTATGCTACTTTTTGTGAAGTACGGATCCCTAAAAAATAATCCGTGCTATAATTACTATCAAATTGGACTTCCCCAAATAAGATAAATAAGATCTTGTGATTGTATAATACATTAGTTGATAACAATCCCTATTCTTTTTTAAAATTATAAATGCGATAGTAACACCTAAACCACTTAACCGATTTTAATGAAATTTGGTACAGAAATAGAGTTTACCCAGAAAAAGAACATAGCATTTTTTTTTTAAAACCTAAGAGATACTTAAAGAATATTATAAATCGAAATAAATACGGCTGTTTTTCTTTGATTAGCTTTAATCAGGCTTTTCTCCTATGCCTTTTACTAACTAAATTTATTCTTTGTTTGCAAATGGCTATCTATTTTTACGCCAAGCGAAATCATTTCCGTCAACAGACAACTGAAAAATTCACTAGATCGTGGTCGCATAGTGTACCTATAAATTCTTTGTCATATTCGAAGTAGCTTTGTCCTTTATCATAGTTCCTCTGCCGATGATAAAACATATAACGGATCTAGACGAGATAATATGTATGTAATATTATCACGTCTATATCTCTTGCGTGGTAATCAGAGTCTTGAAAAGACAGACAGACTACGTTCAACTGTATAGCTTTATAATGGAATTGGGTTTAAATAGTTACAGGTTGCTAGCCCATCGTCTACAAGAAGATACCCAAGTTTATATATCCCTTAGTCGCCTTTTTCGACATCCATGGGAGAGAAATCAAGTGCTGGGAACCACACGGAGGAAGATAAAATTATCCTTTTATTTGTAAAAATGATAAACACAGACATAGTGTAAGTTTATTGAGTCATTAGTCAATGAATATACCTACCTATTTTTAATCAGTCACTCACACTGCTGTTGAAACAAAAATTAAGTTTTACTTCTATGCCCATCAGAAAGAAACAACAATAATCATTCTGTGCAAACGATATCAGTTCAATCAACACATTGTGCAGATGATTCCTGGCACTTAATAATAAGATATATTTTTCCATGTAAATCATAAAAGGCGATTAAGAGCAAGGCTTATAAACAATAAAAAATCTTGTAGGGCTAGCAATCTGTCACTATTTGAATCTCAATTCCATCATTAAGCATCAAGACTATTACCCCGTAAAGAATTAAGACGTGATAATATGTATGTATGTATATTGTCTGTATATAGTCTGTATGTACAGCACAGTTTTATTTCATTTCATCGTAAAACCTGCAGGAAGACCAGGAGTTCTCCCGGACCACGGGGTCAGTGACCCTGCAGGTCGGGGGTCTGGAGCTGTTGACCAGATACTCCATGAACACGGCCAGGGCCACGAGCGTGCTGTCATCGCTGCACGAGTTTAGGACTCAGGAGAACGAACAAGCTGGAGGGAAGCAGTGGAACTGGAAGTATTTGAGGGTATATAACAATAAATATAAATAAAATCACACCTTAATCATTCGCTTGCTGCTCTTTATACAAGATAATGTGGAAATATCAAAATCAAGCGAACATCCTCAAATCCACTTTTGTGTTATCGACAAAACATCATTGACAATAGAAATGGATTCGCCGCAACCACGAGAGCCCGTTGGCGTAAATTTTCAAAATTCACATTCAGAAACGCGGCACGCATTAGGATTCCCAAATGGCTCTAATTTGTATGGAACAATGTGGCGCTGCGGCTGTAGGCCTCGTGTCATTCAACAGTCGCGGTAATTCACAGGAAATCGAACGCCGCACTAAAGTCACATAAATTGGCGTTTAGGCATGTTTTCGCATCTCCGCTCCGATTCGGTTGCGTAAATTACAAGTGAATCATGTCATTTTGTTAGTGTTTTCAAACGAATCGACAGTAACTTATCTATTGTTAAATGGCTAACAATAAGTTCATTATGGGAAATATTTCCTTCAACTGTGATAATAGTTGGAAAAACCAACCAAAAACTGAAACAATGTCTCGTACATATTAAAATGATTAAAAAATTATTACCATTCGCACAATAATTATTACCTGTATTTGCAAATGAATATAATTTGATTTGATGAATCCCTTTTTTTCAGGATCAGTTTGATCAAAAAGATCTGGAAGGGTTGTATAGAAAATACGACGATAAATTAAGAGAAACATTAATTTATATTTATATCACATTACTTGTAACATTTTCTACGATTCACATTGTTTTGGTTATCATTTCTACATACTCAGAGGTAAGTTGATATCACTAAGCCTACTTATGAAAAAACATTCTTATATAGTTGAAAATAGCATAAACTATAAACAATATTAAGAACTTATTTTGGGTATGGTTTTAACATCACTACCGACGCTTTCTAAAGAACAACCCTTAAATTTTTTAAACACTAGTTAATACTCTGTTTTTTCACTAATTCTGATTCTTCGAAATTAAACCATCATAAAATTTGATAATAGGAATTTTTCCTGCCTTTCGGCTTTGTTGCCGGATATAAGGTAATCTCCACTATCAGGTACTTTTTGCTATCTACAAAATAATGTCGATTGATTATGACAGATCTAAATTTAATACCTTACTATTAAATAAAAAACTACTAATAATTTTTTAAAAATAGTAACAAAGGTTTTATTTTACAGTTTGATATCATAAAAAGAACGATACGTTACTAGATCACGCCCGCGTCAAACGAAGAATCCTACAAATTTACGAGTTCCGGGAAAATTTATTAGTCAATCAGTTAGTCTTATCGTCTATTTTCTATAGATATTTTGACCAATTAGTTTCTATTTTTGAAATACAAAAACAAGTGAGTAGTGTAGCGTGGTCATACAATTTGAAATAAAATGAAACGGCACCAATTTGATACTGGTTATTTGTGACAGGGTCAGCCCGCCGCCCGCTAATTTGACCTGATATAACTTTAATTCTAATACTTTAATTATTTAAATCTTGTAAGTAACTTTACTTAAATTATATTACTTTTCCTTGAATAATTATTATAATCTACGCGAAATGACAAGCGGCTAGCACACACCAAGTTCTTACATCGCCTCGCTTCGTATGAAAGCAAATTTATTTACTTCTTTTTCAGGATGCACAGTCACAATCTACATACCTATCCATGGGAATGTATATCTTGAGAATATCAATACCTATACTGTCCGTTTGGAAATGTTTTTATGATCCATTAAGAAAAAAGTGGTTTTGGATGCCAATTTTGGTCACTGTCGTCATAACTCTTGATCTCGTGGTTACTGGTGAGTTTAAGAAATTAGCGTTTTTACTTATCAGTTTTGAAATGAATACCAAATAAAAATAGAATCCCACATCAATCCATATTACAGAGGACAAGACCAAGAACTTAGATTCTTAAATAGCTTTATTTGTTAAATAACTTAATAAAAAAGGTTACAATTTGGTGAGGCATGAAGCATTAGTAGGATAGTTAGACATCCAGTTATCTGAATATGTAGGTTTCCTCATTATATTTTCCCTTACCGTAAGAGTAAATACCACTCAGCAGCAATCTATAATAGCAATCAAACTATAAAACATCACTCAGTAGAAAGAAAGAGCCATTGGTACATGAGATAGTAGGAAATGAATCTGTTTGTCACCCTTTTTTATAGATACTTTAACCATTTTTAAAATAATTATAAAGATAACAATGTTTTTATTTAAGTCCCGTTTATATTTATTTATTTATTACAATGTTTAATCAGATAAGTATTCTTTTAGATGTGGCTGTCCCGATATACAGCGCCAATGAAGGTTTCGCTTTACGCCCGGCCTACTCCACGATGGCGCTGTTATCTATTTACATATTTCTACCCTTGAGGAACAACTTTATGTGTATATTACTTGGAGTTCTCGTAAGCACGGTCTACATCCTCATCATCGCACTTTTCACTTATGCCGGAGACCCCCAGATTGGGGTCGTGGTAAGGGTTAGAATGACTCTTTTTACTAACCTTAACTTATAAGCTATTTGATGGGGAGCTTTGAAATATATAAGGCTATAAAAGGACTTTGAATTATCGCCATGATATGGCAATAATCCAAAATCCTTTTATAGCGGATAATCATAACAAGTCCTGGTTACATCATTACCTCTCTGGAGAGGAGGCCGTGTATGCCCTTTAACCATGATCGTGGATTGGGTAAGTCAAGTTTTTACACGAAGTCAGCAGCCAGCACGCCGCGTAAGTCTAAATCAGGACGCGGACTGTTGAGACACTTGTTTCATTATTTATATTTTTCAGATATCCTCGGACATCATATACATGATTGGGGTCAACTTAATGGGCACCTACTTTAGGCTGATGAATGAAATTGTAACAAGGAGGTCATTCCTAGACAGGCGGGCTTGTGTAGAGAGTACGCTGCGATTGAAGTTCGTCAGAGACCAAGAGGTGAGTTAATCAAAGAAAATGACAGGCAATGACTCCACTCAAAGATAATTTGAAATAAAAAGATGTAAAGAAAATAGAGAAAAGAGCACAGAAGAAATTAAAGTAATAACTTCTTGTGCTGGGTGTCTTCAAGAAGCAAAAAGTTAACCAAAATAAAATATGAAATAAAAGAAATTGAAGTTCAATATCCCGTTATAAGCATCACATGTCACATAAGTTCTTTACCAACAATTATTCAGCAAGATGCTTCGTCAAAAGTTAATATAAATTATAAGTAAAAACCATTGCTAAAAATTTACAAAAATCTCCACATATTTCATCAAAATGCACAAAAAAGAATATCTGTAACGTACAAAACATAATATAAAAAAAATAATAAATAAAATATCCATTTGCGTTACTTCCAATTGCTTTTTTTTTTCAGGAACGTCTTATGCTGAGTATACTTCCAGAACACATTGTTTCTAAAGTAAGACAAGACGTCAGAACTATTTATTTGAGGTTGCAATCTCACAATTTGACGCAGAGCATAAAATCTTTTAAGTAAGTATTTCATAGTATGATTCAAAAACCTTCGGAAGTTCCTGTAGGATTTTTTAGAAATCAATAAAGCTCAAGTCACTTTTAAAAGTGTAGTCTTCTACACAAAATGTCAAATTAGTTTTAGAGTTTATTTTTAGAAACATAAATTTAAAAACACCTCCGTATAATATAATAAGCATGAATTTATCATGTATCCCCCATGTACCCCTCATCTATGTGAGAACTGTGTTTATGTTGGAACTATTATTGATTCCGAGTGGAGGAAATAATTAATCATATTAATCAAATTCTACTTATGAATCAATCATTTAGAATTTAATTCGCATATGATTGATAACATTTTATTCAAATATACAGCAATGAGGACTTCCCCGAATCCATATTTACAAAATTTTATTCTGATATCTTCATTATCTGTGAGTGCCTTGAAGAGGAGATTACCCCAAAAGGGTCACTTAGCATTTTATATTACATAGATCAAAACATTTTTTTCAGTGAACGATACGTCGAAGAGCATGATAATGTGAGCATTTTGTACGCAGACGTCGTGAATTATACAATGATCTCTACTACTCTGTCTCCACTTCGTATGGTGGAACTGCTCAACGAACTATTTGGAAGATTCGATGAGGCCTCTGAGGTTTGAACCAATTTGGAAACAATTTTTTTTTTTCAACAATCTCAATTCATTAAGCCATACGCTAGCTGAACGTGGACGTCAGTGGACAGTCTTTTTAAGATTGTTGGCTATGTGTAGACTTTGAAACAAAAACAGTTTTTTTATAATACCTTCATTAGTAGTGTTTATTTAGTTATGAATTTACTACAGATCAATATGACCTTCAATATAATGTGTACCTTCTGAAACATGGGAAATATTATTATTAGTTAAATGTTATTTCAAAAGAAAACCAATGTTTCTTTAATTTCTAAGAATTGGCATATTGACTACATGTTACTTAAACGAAATATACCTAGCTCTCGACATTTAAGACTATGCGTATCAATTGCTCATTACATGTGATTTCTGATTCATGTCGATAATCCTTTTAATCCAACTTCAGTGTTTATTACTGATAAAATTGATATTTAACAAGAACGAGGTCTATTCGAAGTTTAATAATAAGGCTTTCTGATATTGTAACTCACGAAAAATCAGATTCACTTGATTTCAAAAGTAAAGGAATGCTAAATAGTAGTTTCCTTCTCTTACTTTATAGGAACAAGACGTTTTAAGAATTAAATTCTTGGGAGATTGCTATTACTGCGTTAGTGGAATACCAAAACCTACAGCTCATCACGCCAAAAACTGCGTCGATTTGGGTTTAGAAATGATTTACATTATTAAGGACGTCAGGTATCTATAAAGCTTCATAGTTTTAGAGACCGTGCAGTGGTTTATATTGAATTTCGATAATCAAAATTTAATTCTCATTGTACTCAATAAATAAGATCTTAGAAGAAAATTCTTCAAAACAAATGTTCGTAGCACTAGCATATTATTATATATATCAAAATTTAATTCTCATTGTACTCAATAAATAAGATCTTAAAAGAAAATTCTTCAAAACAAATGTTCGTAGCATTAGCATATTATTATATATTCCGAATTTTACTGCTGAAATTTGAACGTTGTCATCAGTCATACATTTATGATTATAATATAATTAATTAACTTTTCAGAGAAAAACGGTCACTCAACATAGATATGAGGATAGGTGTCCATTCAGGAAGAATACTTAGTGGTCTCATTGGCATAAGAAAATGGCAGTTTGATATATGGTCCAAAGATGTCACAATAGCCAGCAAAATGGAATCTACGGGTCAAGCGGGGTAAGGTGGTCAAATAAGTGAATATTAATACCCTATTCTTTCGTGTATGGAAGATCAGGTGCTATTTATTTTGCTACAGTTTTCAAAGCCACAATATCTTGGCAAATAAGTATTTATTGCAATTTGCCGTCAATTCGAATACTCGTAATAGATAAAAGAAAGAAACTTATAGCAGTTGCAGAAAATGTTAGCCAATTATTAACGAATAAATGACTTTAATCTTTTTTCAGTAAAGTACATGTGACGAAACAAACACTTGAGCATTTAATAGATGTTGCTAGGGAATACATAATTGAACCTAATTTTGCTTCGCAAAGCGATGAGTTTATAACTAAACATAAGCTAGAGACTTATCTGCTGTCAAGACCTATGCGAGTAAGTTTAAATATTTGCTTATTATAATTTAGTAGGCGGTACAACACAATGACACTTTGATTATAATTAAGTTACAAATATTATATAAATAAGTTACAAATTAATGGAAATTATATTCGCTGTATTTATCTTTTTATCTTTGCCGGCCTATTTTTCTCTTAGAAGCTTACTTATGTAAATTTTAAGAATTATTCGTGTGTAAGATGTAAGATCTAATAATGTTGATTCATCACTGATTTTAGGCGCAAGAATACAAACCATTCAGAAGAGCATCCGTTGGCTTAAACAAACTTTTGACCAAAACTTCTACTAGAGTAAGTCCCAAATTATTTCTCATTTGAATTATTGTCTTTAATGTTTAAGTAAAATTGTAATACTTTTCAATCTTCTTTATAATTTCAGTAGCGATCGGAAAGGAGAACCTCTAATTTTCGAAGGACGACGTCATTTATGGACGAAAACCTGGTGGAATATCAGCAAATGCTAAAGGCAGCCGATGCTCAAATGACGCAAGAAATTGAGGATATGACTAATGGAAAGTAAGATAATGTTAACAATACATATTTTTATACTAAAATTACCTTCGTATATCTTATGCTATAACCTAATAAATTAAAAATATTCTTGTTTTCAGAGATCAATATAAAAAGGAATCTAGGCTAAATAGATTTTCTTTGATGTACAAAGACTTTAAAATGGAGAAAGCATTTCTAATGTTACCAGATCCTCTATTCAAATACTATATAACGTGTTGTCTTATAATACTTATTCTGTTGTTATTGATCAATGGTCTTACGACTAACTGGTGAGCCTTCTTTGATAATGATCTAAATTTTCGTAGGTCATGCAAATGACAAACTGTAACAAAATTATGACTTTCCAAACATTCCGTTGCTTAAAAAAATTATTTTCAGGTTCAAAGGATTCCAATGGTACACGTGGTGTCTGTTTGCACTATTTGTATTCATTTTACTAGCTATACAGCCCTTGACTTGGTTTCATTTCATATGGACTGCCTTTAGAGGTATAGAGGAACCGAGAAATCAGTTTTTGCGATCTATTTACGACACTTCAGTTAAAATAATAAAATCAGCCAAGTTGAGAACTGCAATGTATTTAATTATCAGTTTTGGACTCTCCGCAACATCTATTGTGAATGTCATCGGATGCTCAGAAGTTGAAGTAGACCCTATAACACATACAGTGCTATCAAACTGCGTGTCTTCGTGGGTAATTATCTTTTTTAAATCATATCAAACATTGATCAGGCCTTGTTGCAAAACTAGGTTCAATAAAATTATCAAGTTATCATCATTATACATACTTCACAAATCTAGCTAAAGTATATTTGTTATTACTTATAATTCGTTTTTATTTTAGCACGTGACTCAATGTTGGGGTTTGGCTTTGCTGCTTAATTTTTTATTTAGTAGAGTCTTTTTTATCTTCAAATGGATTGTCGCTGGTGGAATGACTGTCTTCTACTTATGGGTTGTTTGGGAAATAAAGACTTCGCTTTTTGCATCAGATATAACCTGGAATGTAGGTTTGGATCCAAGGGTGTCCCATACACTGTCCGTTGTTTTCATAACAGTCACTCTATACTTTATTGATAGAACGACAGAGTATAGGAACAGATTGGATCATTTGTGGCAAACACAGCTGAGTGAGGAGCAGCATGAGGCTGAAACAATGTTGAAAGTCAATAATATGTTGTTGGAAAACATATTACCTGCTCACGTTGGTAAGTTTCAAATGTTTTATATTATTTATAATGTATTCCTTTTTGTACCCAACAAGATTGTACATTCTTCGGTTTTTATATAATTTTGTGTAATAATTTAATAGAATTTGATTGTTACTTTACGATTGTCATGACTAACATTTTTTTATATTTTAGTACAAGTTTATTTGAACCTAAACAGATCTCTTGATGAGTTGTATTACGAGAAATATGACAATGTTGCGGTAATGTTCGCTTCACTCACTGACTACAAGCTTGGTATGGAAGATGATGCCGATCTCAGTGACAAAATTGTTCTTAGCATGCTAGATAGCGTCATTTCTGATTTTGATCGAGTAAGTATCTCCAACATAACATCATATTTTTGGACAGCTATTTCACTAGCCCGTCTTTATAGCGTCAACCGGATTCATTGATCCACTTTACGGACAACAAAATTTTTATAGGATTCAAAATCATAAAATTAATTTGAGACTATATCGCCATAAAACACGAATTATTAGCAAAAAAAATATTAATAATTTAATTTTGTACATAATATATCATTTTATTTTCAGTTATTAATGACGGGAACTTCAACATACAAAGTAGAAAAAATTAAGATGGCCGGATGGACCTACATGGCCGCATGTGGTTTAGATCCCAATAGAAGAAATTCTTTTGATTCAACATCAACCCATTCTAAACTGGGCCCTAACACGCTTTACAATCGAGCATTAGTGATGACTATGGTGGAGTTTGCAGCTGCAATGATGATGAAATTGCAAGACTTTAACAGAAGTTCGTTTCAGAATTTTGAAGGATTAAATCTAAGAATCGGTAAATCACAACGTTTTAATTTTTTAAAGTCATTACTGGTATATCTTTGAAAAGCAACATGCCTTTCTATAACTTTTTTTTTTTCTTTCAGGGATATCAAATGGAGAAGTAGCAGCAGGTGTAGTTGGATCGTCTAAGCCACTTTATGATATATGGGGCCATGCAGTCAATATGGCGTCTAGAATGGATTCTACAGGGGAGACTGGTAAAATTCAAGTACGCTTACGTCTATGATAAAACTATTTTTATTTTATTTTATTTGAACTTCTTTACGATTTATTGATCAGTTATAATAATGTTTTGATTCAAATGTTGTTGTACGCTATTTCTATATTTTTATCCGGAGTTTACCAAAGAGCTATAATACATATGCTTTCAACATTTAAAATTTTAATGAACTTCTTACAGGTTACAGAAAATACTGCTTTCATATTGGATGAATGCGGTATTTTGACAAGTTTTAGAGGGGAAACATTCGTTAAGGGAGCTGGGTACATAAAAACATACTTCGTGCCGTTAGATGAAAATTATAACCTGGTCAGAAAGAAACGTAGCAGTGACTATTGTAAAAAGGACTTTACTGCTTATTATTCAGCTCGAAATAGTGTTGATGAAGATGTCTCATCAGACTCAGAAACATTTGGTACTAAATCACAATACTCAGTTCGCAATGGAGGTTTGTCTGTACATGACGATATCAGTCTAAGCAGAACTGTTACTCCAATAGACGTGGACTCCTCAGATGCCTTTGAAACACCTCGTGATTCAACATACACTGAAATTATAGAAACTCGTTTATAAGACTGCTTTCTTTCTTATATTTAGTTCAATTAATAACGTTTCTGGAGATCTTCCATTGTGAAATTTAATTACATGTACTACAGAATCTGATTTTTTAGAGAATGTTCGTTGTCAATTAACAGTTTATGTATTTATAAAATATACAAGAATTTTGAACTTCAATTGGGTAAGGTTTAAACTACATATTTGTATTTTATGTGGGTGAATACAATAGATGAAAAAAGTGTAAATAAAGTGTTGACAAAAATAAATTTGTACAAACTTTTAGTTAAATTAATCCTTTTTCGTATTATTTATATTAACATAACATTGTGCACATGTTGTAATTAAAAAAATATATGTTAGAAATTTAATCTTTATAAATACTAGCAAACAAGAAACAACGTTTGCATTACACACATTATTCTCCTTTTACCTTTTACCACAATTATCCACATTGATATATTTGCTGAACTTTACAGAAGCTGCACCAGGCCATTAATGATGATATCACGTAACCAATTATGTAATTCTGTCAATACAATGCCGATTGGTAATTGATATCGACGCCTAGCTATCTAAGATATGCAATATTAATTTTAAAATGTTGTATCTTGTCTCATTCTGCTCATGTGGCAAAAAACATCGGCTATTTTTCTCAAATTTTAAAAGTCGAATCAACAGAAGCCTTTTTGAGCCCTGGGATAGGAATTTGTCAGTAAAAAAAATAATAAGATTGCCCATGAATTTTTGCCATTTTTAAATGAACTATTTTTATTCATGAATTTGTGCAGACTTTCTAGCTTTTACCCGTGGCTTCGCCCGCGTGAATTAAGCAAGGAAACATGTTAATCGCAATGAAAGATGTCTCCTTTCAGAATCTTAATTATATATACATATATAATTAACACATATATCTTAATTAAATTTCAAGAAGATTAGTTATTAGATTCAGTAGATAACGCGTGAAGAGCGTCAATGGTCGAATCGGTAAGGTGCCTGGTTAAAACGCGTTTGTGCATAAAGGCAGCCAGTTCGAATCATACCGCGGCCATGTACCAGTGACTATTTTCGAAGTACATAACTTATATTAGTTTACATACTGACCGATAGTCTTACGATGTGGGAAAACATGGTGAGGAAACGGGCACATTCTTGCAACTGGATGTGGGACCATATGATCCAGTACGCATTAGGTTCCCCTGCAAATATTGCGGAAGTCAGATGGGAGTCGCTTCGTCTAAAACCCGACTCACCCAATCAAAGATCCCTGGTCAAGGGCTTACGAGTATCCTAGGCTCCTCTCAAGAGTAGTGAAGATGCAACTGGGATTATAGCCAGGAAGAAGAAAATAACGCGTGAAGAGACAACAAACAAGTAATCTTAATTTTGCATTTATAAAATTAGCTAGAATTAAGATATGTTAAATAAATTATAATAAATTAAACCATTAAGTGAAAATGTCATAATTTTTATTTGTGGGACGACAAACTTATTTATTATGCACTTACTTCAGCTTATACTCTTACGTAACTATTATCAATCATATGGAAGAAGTATTTGTCTGAAATAAATAATATACTTTTCCACCTAGAATTTACAAGTTAAAATATTCGTAAATTATTTCAGCAAGATTTATAAATCAAACGTAAAAACGGGACTGGCACACAATGTACCTACGAACAAATTCACTTGGGAATTTTAAAATATAAGCTTGGATTGTTTTTGATTGTAGGATATATAGTAATAAATGCTTTCCAGTTATATCTAGACTAACAAGTCAGAATTAAACCAAATTAAGCTAACGACAACTTCATTGGCGAGGTCCTGATAAAGCAACCAAATATTTTGAATGTCGTTTCTGCTGCGTCAGCACCAGTTTCTTTATTGCATTCTCCAACCACCTTCTTCAGCGCTAATCTTGTTTCGTTATCAATATCTCTAGGAAGCAACTCTGCAACTTTTTCAACTCTCACGCGGCCGTTCTTCTTCGCATACCCCAATTTGTTGAAAGTACAATTGATGAATTTTTGCAACCTTTTGTCGTCATTCCTGGCGTATATAGCCGGGTTTCCCAGTCGGGGAAGAACATCAGGATTCACGCCGGTCTCAGCCATACAATTTAATGCTGATTGAACTATGTTTGGAGGGACGCGAAGAGAGTCCTGTAATTATGATATAAATTCAATAAGACCAAATGTTTACTCCAACTACTAAACTGTAAAATTTAAGTTTGACAAGGTTTTAGTGCAATATGGTGAACACTAATAAGCTGAGGAAAACCTGCACATAATTTTTTTCATCACGAGGTCAGACGGGAATTCGTGTAAAAACTAACTTACCCAAAACATTATCTTACAGTCAACCTTTGGCTTGTTTGGCTTCAAATGTAATTACATCAACGAAATTAAAGCAGGCAATATATTTATTACAAAAATATTTTTTTCAAAATTGTATGCTTACTACACTACTTATTCCTAACTGTTCAGGGAATATCTACCACTTGTCTAAATGAATTACTGAATCATTTAGGACGTCTAAACTTGGTCAAGTGGAATCATGCTATAGGATTTAATGTTCGGCACATAATGAATTAACACTCACCTTTTGTGCACTTGCGACACTCGCAAACAAACACATCAACAAAACAAAAACATAGGTCATGTTTACGAAATAATTTTAGTTTTAAAAATGAGGAAATTTCGTAAGACTCTCAGCTGCGAGTGAGATGAAGCTGAAACCTATGTCAGCATTTATACCTCGAGTTAAATACGTCACGCGCAATGGCGTACTTACGTTAGAGGAAAACTATAAAAATGACAAAAGATGGGTAACACAAAAAAAAATTAAATTAAAAAAATATGATATACGAAGATCATTGAATTTAAAAAAATCCTTTCTACGCGGAGCTCATGCCATATTTTGCCTGGAGATAAATACTACGGTATGCTAAATCTGTTTAGTATTTTAGTCAGAGCACCTTTTAATGACAGATTTTTTTGTTGATGGATTCTTTATTTTACACTTTATTATTCTACCCCGTTATGTATCAATCAGCTCTTCACTACTGTGTTATTTTATAAGATACATGACATAAGAGGCGCGCATATTGTAAACCAGTGCCCAAGGCGATTTTTGCACAAAATTACTCCCGTAAAAATGTACCTAGTGTAGTGACACATTAATTCCAGTACTTGTCATTATTTTATAGTCTCTTCCATGTAATTGTGTTAAAAAACATCGTGGCATCACATTGTTTTATAGAACCAGTTTAGTCGTATAAAGACAGAGCTGAGGAAAATCCAAGGTCCATTTTTAATCCTTCTAAGCATACTTTGAACTGATTATTATTTAAAAAACAAGGTTTAAGTTGTTTCCTGGAAAAAAATTGATGTGTCCATTATTCTCAGACGATCAATTAAGGACGCCAATTGGAAACCATTTTTTTAAATGATGATTGTTGAGATGAAACATCAATAGTCTAGCCTATATAAATACTTATTAGGTAGTACATTATAAATTAAGTACATACTTATAATGTTATTCTTCTGTGTATTTATGTAGCCCGGATGTGATCTTCTTTAAAATTATTTACCGCGCTACGAAGGGGTGAGTATGACTATAATCCATGTGATACGAAATCCTAATCAAAATAATTCTTCTGACGTTTTCTACGGCGGCATTCTCCCTATTGAGGACTTTGAGTCCACTTATGACTGCTACCACGAATAATATGGGCAGATAATTAGGTAAATAACTATAGGGCTCTATCCTAAGGTATCCCGACAAATCTGGCTCACACTCGGAAAAACTAACGATAACACACTCTCGCAAAACATTTATTTACCAGTAAATAATATCAAATAACACTCACAATAAAACAACGTAATATTCATAAATAATTTAAATAAGGACATGACATGAGAATTTATCAAATTACATACTTATAACAGAATGTGTGATTTTGTTCCATGAGAGTAACATTTGAAAACTTCGAAAGCTGTTTCTGCCGCATTTTTTCCTGTCTTCTTTTTACACCCTTCCAACAGAGTTTTAGCCTCCCCCTTATCAACTCCCGCAGGTAACTTGGCTAATGCCGCATCTACATTTACTTTGCCATCGCGATCTACGATACCCGCCTTTTGGAAGAAACATAGTATGAAATTCTTCAACGCTTCATCGTCTTTGAAATTTCCCTGTTTGGCGTCTTTCAACACTTCAGGCTTCACCCCCGTTTGTTTCATACATTCCATAATGTATAAGTGTACCTTGTCTTTTTGAGTTTGAGGCAGTTGCACATTCTGAAATGAATTCTTTACGTTATTATCAAAGTTCAAACTACCTTATCGAGCTTGGATAAAGAGAGCTATGAATGTCGATGAAGCGAAAGAAGTATGCAGAGATCGTGGCAAGTGGAAAGATGTATTCTCTGCCTACCCCTCCGGGAAAAAGGCGTGTTTTTATGTATGTTTAAACACAATCTTATATTTGACGTCTTTGTCACGGGACTGAAAGAGCCAAAAGTCACAAAACTTAAAATATGAGGCCAATTTCATTTAAATGGCTTATTTTAGCTGAATATTTCAGTCGTTAGAGTCTGATAGTAACACTATGCAATCTTACAATCTCAATTCTATGATATTTAAGAACTGAATGAAAACATTGTCAAAAATTAAAAATAATTCATAATCTTTGGTTAGCATTTTGATAAAATTGCATTGCCTCACGTTTTTTTCCCCCAAACCGTTGTTAATTATTAATCTACGAACATCTTCAGAAATATAATTATTTACAAAATACCTACATGTGCTTGAACGCCCAACACTACCACAATAAGACACAAAAAATAAATGGAATACATTTTAGCAACTGAACCAAACTAGTTTAATATTAATATTGAAGTGGCATGCATCGTAGGGCGCTCATTTATACAGATCTTTGAAGGAAATCAAGACAGTAAACCACTTTACTTAGGAAGTCTATGCCCTATTTGCTGTCAATGTTACTAGTTATTACGGATAAGTAGGTATTTAAAGAGTTTACCTACCTATGCATGCATAAATTACTCTTCCCGAGTTGTCAAGTTATTTAGGTAATATACTTAACTGTTTCACGCGAATGAAGTCGCGGGTAAAACCCAAGCGAACTATTATATGCTATTTAATTAAGAGATCCATTCTTATTCATGTTGAGATGGTTCGGTCATGTGGAGAGGATGAATGAAAACAGGTTGACTAAGCAGATATACAAGGAGAGTGTGGAGGGAAAGGTCGGGGTGGGAAGACCTAGACGAACATATCTTGATCAAATTAAGGACGTCCTGGTGAAGGGTCAGGTCAAAAGTGCCCGAAACCGCCGAGCTTGCATGAAGAGAGTTATGAATGTGGATGAAGCAAAGGAAGTATGCAGGGATCGTGGCAAGTGGAAAGAGGTAGTCTCTGCCTACCCCTCCGGGAAAGAGGCGTGAGTTTATGTATGTATGTATGTATGTATCCATTCTTAATAGAGTGGAGCCTGTAATATACGAGTAATCTAAGTAAAATTAGATTCTACATTATTTTTAGTGTCAACCAGTAACAAGAAAATATTTTTTTATATTGCGGCTTAACCAAGTAGACTCTATTTTAGATAATTTTTTAAGGTTTCCATTTGACAAGTAAAGTAAAGTAAGTCATGATGAAATCGAGAAGGATTAATTTATTGTAAGTTGTAAAAAAATTGTCATTTTAAGTTGACTGGCAGTGACATTCTAAGTGCTTGTCCAGCCCGTAGACATCCGTCCAACTGGCCTCAATGCATTTAAAGCAAAGCTAGAGAACTAGTTTCCATAGATTATAGAAAAATATACGTAAACACACACAAAGAGGCATCAGCAGGGTGGTTAAGGTATCCGAACCAAAACTAAAGGTTGCCGGGTTTAAAAACCACCAATATGAGTTGTAAGCTAACCAATGCTCTTCTCTTACAGAGAAGAAAAAATTGATAAAGAAATGATTAAAGGTAGAATCCAGCGAGGCTTTAAAGGAACACAGGCATATGTTTCTTCCTTTTTCCCATTTCTTTCTTGTTGTTTAACTTTGAAGCCAGAAAGAAAAAAACATATACTTTGTCAAGGCTCGTAAATAATGTACAAGGGACTCTGGGATCTTCCACAAATACGACAATATAATAAAAATATCAAGAAGAAAATAAAGAGTAAATTTTTATCTTTACTTTATTTAGAACTAGCTGACCCGCGCAACTTCGTTTGCGTGTATCCCGCTACTTCGACAAATACAGTCAACGCACCAACACATATTGGATACTAATTTTCAATTCACAATAACTTCTCTTTCCCTTAACCGCGTTTAAAATATTAAAATGTTTTTTTGGTTTCTGTGACTCTTCTTTGATCGCCCCCCCTATCAGTTTTTGGAAAAAATATTTAAGTAATGTACAGATTTTTTTTTGTCTTATAGGGACGCTACCCCCGCCGCCGCGGCTGGCCCGTACCGTGCCGCAATACTAATATCGTGATATCTCCTAAACTATATGTCTAAATAACACACTGTAAACTGCAAAAATAATCTAAATTAAATGCTCGTGATGATGAACTTACTTATTTTGATAAGGATATATGTATTATTGGTTATATCACCAGTTAAACATCACCCAACGAATTAAATGTTTTTTTAATACAGAAAAGTAGTTTTTGTGACTTAAATAAAAAAGCTGCATATATGTCATCGCGGACTTTTTTGTAGAACTAATAAAGACCAATGTTTTTGCTATACATTGTTCTTACTTGTATCCAACGGTATAAGCGGCGCACGCACAAATGCATTCTTCAATTAGATTTTTTTTCTGACTTCTTGGACATAAATCGCTATAACTCAGCTAATATAGTTTCAATGTATTTCAATTATATATAAAAACCTGTCGGAGAAAATACTCTTTCTATTAGTGAAAACCGCATCAAAATCCGTTGCGTAGTTTTAAAGTTTTATGCATACGAAGGGACTACAGACAAAATGGGCGACTTTGTTTTATACTATGTAGTGATAGTGATAGTGATGATGATAGATAGTTTATTTATATCTAAAAAAAAGGAACTATACAGTTGGACAGGAAATTCCTAGTCCATTTCCCACACTAAAATCAAGCGACCTCTCCTGTTTCTCTATCAGACAATTTTTTTCCTTTTTTTTAAGTCAACGCTTAATTTAATCACAACTAGCAATCTTTAAATCTCCTATTTCTGCTTGATTTTCTAAAATACGGAATAAAATTCGAATGATAAAGCATTACATCAAGTTGAAGATTCAAAAGAACCTATATACCGGGAAATATTTCATATGCTCATTCAGCTGTTTCAATCGTTGGATAATTACCGCACCTTGTAACAAAGTATCCAACTATATATATTACCTACTTGAAATCAATTAAACTATATCGGATTACAAGATCTACTCGTACTGACGTTAGCTATAAGGATTATCTTAATTTTTTCTATACCTATACTAATATAATATACCATATAATAATTACCTACGATACGATATAGGTAGTGGTATCAATTTGAACAATGATTTGTTTTAGTCATGATTTTATAATTTTGTACAAGTTGCATAGTAACAATTAGACATTCATTATAAGCAGAAAAGTTTTAAACATACCCAACATACGAAATGAACAAGTAATATAACTATGTATAACGTATACGAAAGAAACAACCCAAGCTATATAAGATCGATATTCATACATTCGGTGTTCCAATTTTCTCTATGTACAAGCATATAAAGTAAGGTCAGTTAGGACAAAAATTAGCACAGGAGCTAGGAATCCGTAGAAGTGGCAGGGGTCGTCAACCCATGTTAATAAAACTGCCGGTACATATTTCATTTTCAGTAGGTACTTACATACAGCGCGAAATCCATTTATTGCGTTAGATTTAGTTTAGAGGGAGAAGAATCATAGTAGGGTGTCCAGAACTAGGATATACGGCTATAATCATGTAATAAAAAGAATAGCGCGTCCGCCGGGAAACGTTGGATGCGGGTGGCCTACGACAGAGTGAGGTGGAAGTCTTTGCAAGAGGCCTATGATCAGCAGAGGACGCGCTACGGCTGCAAGGATGATTATAATGAAAGAGAATAGCTTTGTCATTTTATTTGTAACGATTGGTATGATATTTAGAAAAAGGGTTTTGTCTTCAAGTTCCTAATCTTAGGTGTTACTAAATGTTTTGCTGAGTTAATTCAAAACTTTTTTATATCTAACTAAATAAGATTACAGAAGATTAAGATTAAGATATAAAAAATATAATTGGAATGTTCAATATGTACCACGAAATTTACTTTCAGTAAAATAAAAAAAATGTTTTATCACTCTGAAAATAACACAGATTAAGTTGTAAGGTTTCTTCCGAAGCGCCAACCCCGAACGACGTACGGACATCAGTTGTCGCCTTATGTTTGTATAGAATACTTTAAGGATCACTTAAAACAAATTAAATAACGTACCTACCTACTATTATTATCTATAATTAAGTGTTAAGTGGTAACCTTATAAAGTATGTAAGTATATGTCGTAATAATATAAATGCATTTGGAAATTTCGATTTCAAGTACCTAACGTTTAATTTACATAAGTATTTAGTATATGCCTACCCCTTAGGGATATAGGCGAGATTTTATGTGTGTGTATATATGATTGAGCTAGCAAAAGTTCGAGCTTGTTCATCATAACGTTGCCGGGATTCGAACCAAACACCTTCAGTGTCACAGGCAAGCACACTATACCGCCTCCGCCATAGAGGCCGTCAATTGAAGATGGCTAGTATCACAATGACTGTTCGAGGTTAGATCTCAACAACTAAATATTATCAGATTCAAAATGGCGGAATCGCAGCCGGATTGCCAGTTACGCCGAAGACGATCTTCCGGAAACCCTAACCTACCTCTTCACCTCGATGTGGGCTACCAGATAGACGAGGGAGGCCCCAGCCAAGGGACCCCGTCTCCCAGCAACAAATGCCCGCCCAGCTCTCGCCGGACCTCGCAAGCATTACGGGATTTCAAAAATAAACAGCAATCGTTTGATATACAAATAATACAAGTAAGTTTATTTGAACATCTATGAACCCATATGGTCTTTTACATTTTGGTCGCGGTTTGTCTTGAGTAACACGAAGCAAAGTAGGTGCACACCCATACTTATATTAAAAATGTGTTTGTTTGTCGTCTTTCACGTCAAAACCACTGAACCGATCTCCATGAAATTTTGCATTCAGTACGGCGAAGGATATAGAGTACTTTTCAACAACGAACAGCAAAAAAAAAACAGCCACGAGCAGGCAAATTATAATATAATCATCATATATCATAAACGTACACATTAGGTACATCACACCTCTTCTATGGAAGGGTAGTCAGAAACACATCTTCTACTTGTTACGTTTTTGTTTCATCCACATTTTATCCTATTTATGCAAGCTTTAGGATACCCTTGACTTGAACTTTGGCCAAGACGTTCCCGATTTGATGAAGGTCTAGACTTTCCACTTGTAACGTACCCATTGGAAAATATTATGGAGGGATAAAATACTAAACTTATTATTAATTTACTTTACCAATAGGTCGAAGAATGTGAAGAAGAAGAAATAACGATTGACAGTGACGATGAGGGTGAAGATAACGCAATCGCTAACGCCGACCGTCCCGTGACCCCAACGCCAATACAAGACTTCGGAGCCAATGTCGTGTACGTCGAAGGTAAACATCGATTATATTAGCATAATCCTTGCACTCTTGTCTCTAACTACCTTTTAGATACCTACTAAAGTATGTATGAATTATTCGCAGAGTGCCATTTCAAAATGCAAACTTGTTGATGAAATTTTAGTTGGGGTGGTGGGGTGACGGGTGACGTTGCATCAGTTTTAGGGTTGCTTTTCAAAACAATGCAGACACTGATCCAATTGTTATCATGTATTAATGTCTCGGTGATTTATTTTTCTTTTTTATAAGTACAAGATATAACAATGGTACCTACAGTAACCTTGTTAACATAATTTTAGCTGACAGACGTTGAAATGCGGTCTAATATGATTATGAGATTTCTATTTTCGGTGTACATTTGTCCAAGGTTGTGAGGTTATTATAGAACCTGTGAGTAAGAAACTTAATCATATGCCATACTAGCAGTGCCCGTACTACCGATGTACCTAATAATAGACACCACTTACCCATCGATAAATAATATACTTACTTGCCAAGTGTTATTTGTACTTTTTTACTTCATTTTATTAAGTGTTAGTCAGGTATTATTTAAATACTTACCATTCTCCTCCTTTATTAAGATTTCTCATTGCCCCAAGCAGATAAGAAGTAAGAATATATTGAATACTATCTGTTGGCCGCGACTTTGTCAGCCGTAAAACAAAATCTGTGTGGTAAATAGTCCACTCTCACCTGTTTCAGGTCCTCAGGTCTCAGACTTCTTGAAAGTGAATGCAATTGAACAAGACGGCTACACGGATGTCTCAGACGCAGATAGCGAAGAGGAGACCGACCAATAAACAGGAACTGAAGAAATAGTATGGCAAATTTCGGTTATCCAAAACTGAAATCTGCTTATAAATTAACGAGACATCATGACGTCTCTGTCAGTTTAATTGATACCAAACAAATCTATTTAGGTATAAATCGAAAATGTAAGAACCAGTACATTACATTATAATTTAGCAGACTCCTCTCACGTTAGTAAAAGTAAGATACATAGGGGATGTCTTTTACTAACGTGAGAGGTACGGTGCTTAAAATAATAAAAAATACGTAAAAGCCTGGATTTACACGATATTTCTGAGAGGAACTTTTTGCCGTCGAATTGTCACTGAACGCCACTAGACGGAGCGCTTTAAACATTCTAAGTAGAAACCGTCCCGCTTAGCATGCGTATTTTTGCAGGGGGAAAGTACCAGCCAATTCTCATTTTCTATTATTCTTTGGGGGCCAAAATCTGTCATAAATCGTCTTGATACTTTTAATTGTCGATGACTCTTTAGGCCCATACAGAAAAAAGTACACCTACATTTCGTATCCTTTCTTTACCTTGCCTTATCGATCTTCAGTCCGCCAAGCGAGCGTTTATGGCTAAGACTTGATAGATCAAGTTTTCCAAATTCAATGAAAATTCGTCTCTATTACAATGCCACAGAATTCCGTGCAAGATAACTTGATATAGGTACTGTTGACATCTATCTCTTATTCTTTTCAGCCTTGCTCAACCTTAAACATAGTGCAGGCCTCCTTCAGTTTCCGCCACTTTTCCATATTTTGGGTCAATAATCATCCAATCATTTATTTAAAAAAAAAATTTATCTTGCATAGGATTATATTTTGTAATAAAAAAGTTATCTCAATATCAAGTAAATAAATTATTTTGTCTAGTCTTAGAAATGTATCAATTATATATACATACATTGCAGAATTAATAAATACTTTGAACAAGTGATTTCTATACTTTAAATATTAACATACATAGAGATAGTCACGTCTATATCCCCTGCGGGGTAGACAGAGCTAACAGTCTTAAAAAACTGAGAGGCCACGTTCAACTGTATGGTTTAATGATAGAATTGAAACTCAAATAGTGACAGGTTCCAAGAAATCTACTCAAAGAATCCAAATCTATAAACCTATCCCTTAGTCGCCTTTTCAATATACATGGGAAAAAGATGGTTTGCTTCATAGCATGAAACCAATAAAATAGATGTGTTTTACATCATCAAAGTGAGAAGGTACCGACTAGGGATGTCACGAATGTCACTTTCGTCGCATTCGCGAATGCGGATGCGAATGTGAGAATGCGAGTGCGAGTGCGAGTGCGAATGCTAGGTAGGTTTTAAGTTTAGATTGAAGTTTCATAGTAAGTTTTTTTTTTATTATTTAACAATTTAGCGGTAGGTTCACCAAAAACGAAAACTACAAACTAAATTATTACTGGTAAATCTACTTATATAGGTATTTTTTGTTTTTCGGTTTATTCAATATTAAAATTTTAACAAAGGTATATTATATTTTAAGTATTGTAATTTTGCTGCCTTCTCTCCCGTAAGGCGATTTCGCAGTGGCTGATATATAAGCCCGGCTGGCTGCACTGAATAACTGTTCACTCTGAACGCTAGCAGGGGAGCACTTAGATAATTTTGGGCCAGATCAGTCAATTTATCATAGTACACTCCGCGCATGCGCCGTACGACTCGCCGCCGACGCATGTCGCGACCTGCACACATTCGCATTCGCATAACATTCGCATCGATTGATGCGAATGCGAATGTCGATGCGAACATTTAAAAAGATGTGAATAATTCGGATATGCGAATGCGAATATTCGTGACATCCCTAGTACCGACGCTTATCAACCGATAGCAAAATGCAGTTTTATATAACGTGGTTGCAAAATTTTTTGAATGACAGATTCACTATATAACGACCAAAAGAATCCCTTTTAGTCGTGCTTGATTGATGAACGTCAAGATGACGGAGCCACCTTGCAAAACACAAATATTGTCGAACCAGCCCTTAGTACCTGGTTTGTACCTGTTGGTACCTATATCAAAAAATTTTTTACCTCAAAGAATTGAAAAATATCGATTGTGATATGTGGTTCCTCCATCTTGACGTCAAAATGGAGGAACCACCTTCGTTTCTTATAAAAATATAATGTATACCGTCGAGATGACCACACGGACACTTAGTACCAGGTTAGTACCTCCCAAGATCTTATCGCTATAATCGTTTTTTAAAGCAGTTTTTTAAGAAAATAATTAACAAAAAGAAAATGACAGAAGTGCCTGTGATTAATTATAGCAAAATGTATTAAACGAAAACTTTACTTCAAAATAGTTCTAGGCGTTTAGGATTTAGTACAAAAATTTATATTTATTAATTATTTAAAAGCACAATGCAAATGTTATGTTATTTAAACGAGTTGTATATAACTAAATATATTTCAATAAGTTATAAATAATAGTTCTGATATTTAAATAAAACTATTTCTTATATTTAAATAAAATTATCTCAAAGTCGATTAAATTTATTTGACGGGTTGTTCTACAATTTGAATCCTCGTATAATTTAATAACATAACATTAGCATTGTGCTTTTAAATAATTAATAAATATAATTTTTTGTACTAAATCCTAAACGCTTAGAACTATTTTGAAGTAAAGTTTTCGTTTAATACATTTTGTTATATTTTTATAAGAAACGAAGGTGGTTCCTCCATTTTGACGTCAAGATGGAGGAACCACATATCACAATCGATATTTTTCAATTCTTTGAGGTACAAAATTTTTTGATATAGGTACCAACAGTTACAAACTAGGTACTAAGGGCTGGTTCGACAATACTTGTGTTTTGCGAGGTGGCTCCGTCATCTTGACGTTCATGCTTGATTGATTCACATAGCTGTTCCTCGTAGTCCTATTTTTTTTTCTATTGGTGCCGGAAACCAATAAATAAAATAAATTTATTTCAATTCAATGATTTAATGGGCATCATCAAACACTATATACATTCCGATTATACAAATACTATGTTTTATGATGTTTATTACAAATTTCGAGACAAATCACAAATACTTTTTGCCTAAACTAATCTACCAGTCTTATAACTACAATTTCATCTTATACAAATGTTTAGAACTGTGATGACGCAAAACCAGATTCACAATTAGAATAAAATATTATCTATTTTATAGAAATAAAGACAGACACATGTTAATTTAAGATAAAATGTGTAATGGTACCAACTATTCTGAAAAGGTTCGCGGCATTTCAGAATAGTTGGTACCATTTTTTTATAATAATAATATAATGGTTCCATATTTTAACGTGTATAATAATTATTATTATTACCATATTGATAGATTAGGATATCGAATACATATATTGATAGAAAATGATCGAATATTTTTCATTCGATAAACAACCGCCATCTAATGTCATGGCTTAGTAATAATTAGTAGCAGTACTGTCTTTGTCATTTGAAAAACTGTTTCTGATAGTTATCGTCATTTTTCTAATTTTCGATTTACAACAAACAATTAAATTTTGTTTAATCTGCGCTTTAATTGTAATTTAGGTTAAAATTAACTATTAAATTTCACACATTTAGTTGGCATTACTTGATACAGTTTTTACAATAAAAATGCCATTTATTTTATTCTATAATAATAAATTCATACAAATAATGACTACAAAACTTACTATACAAGTTTTATGATAGGAAAATGTCTGTGGACCGAGAAATCGAATTCCGGCGGTGTTGTCGAGTCCCTCTTGTGACCACCAGCCAGCAATTTTAACACTACGAAATTTGTTTTGGCTACTTTGAGAAGATCTGTTACCTGAAACAAAAGGTAGTATGCAACTATAGCATTAGCGTCATGGTGTGAAGGAATTTAATGCACATAAGTACAATATAAATCTACAATAAGAAATACACCTGTGCCGCGTGGTTCCCGGAACTTTAGATAAGGATCGCTCATTCCCATGGAAGTCGTAAAAGACGACTAAGGGATATTAGCCTTAAGTTTATTAATTTGGGGTTCTCCTTTTAGGCGATAGACTAGCAACCTACCACTATTTGAATCTCGGTTCCATCTTTAAGCCATACAGCTGAACATGGTATTTAAGTTCGAGTTTGTTGGCTCTGTCTACCCCCTGAGTGATAAAGACATGATTATAAATGTGTAGAAAATACACGAACTGCGACCATTTTTATGTGCCGGATATTTTGAGTACCTTTTACTCTCAATCATCGCGAAGAGAGCCTGATTCCGCAACCTTTGCAAATAACACATCCAGCGGCCTCAATGTGCAGGTTGTTGCAAGATGATTTTCCACGACGTAAGCGCATCCGTTTGTAGTGAAATTAATGGACGTAACTCAGAAAAGAGCTAATTTACTTAGTTATACTAAAAAAAAAACTATGTAAACCTTGACATGAAATATGGCATACCTGTCAATGAGAGCGCTAGTTCTGTGTTTAATAAAGCAACACTAAATAGTTAAGTCATATTGAGTGACAGTGAGTGTTATTGACAAATGTAAACCAAAC